>NC_084635.1:6703446-7003446 GCF_033978795.1 Nerophis ophidion
ATCTATCTGTGCAAGGACAAAAACTTCTTGTCCGAGGGGGTGGCCTCAACCGCAGATGTTATCTTTGTTTTAGCCCGCTAACAGCCAAGGACTTCTAGGACCTCGACGAAGATCAATCAATCAATCAAAGTTTACTTATATAGCCCTAAATCACTAGTGTCTCAAAGGGCTGCACAAACCACAACGACATCCCCGGTAGGCCCACATAAGGGCAAGGAAAACTCACACCCAGTTGGACGTCGGTGACAATGATGACTATGAGAACCTTGGAGAGGACTAAAGCAATGGATGTCGAGCGGGTCTAACATGATACTGTGAAAGTTCAAGATAAGACCACAGCACGCAGACGAAGCAGAGACAAGGTGAAATCACAAGGCACATTCCGTCACGTATTATGCGTGCTGGGCCTGCTTTGCATGATATATGTGCCCACTCCTTTTTAGAGGCGGCCTCAGTGTCTAGGGAACTCCTGAATAAATAGAGGGGACGCGGGAGCTGTACTTTAGAGCCTAGAGCGAGACTTTGACTAAGTGTGCAGCTCCATGCGTTCTCCACATGAGCAAAATTGAACTGTCTCTGCGTGATTCCTTGCTTCTTGTCTGTTTAATAGATGTAATCAGTGTTTGAACCTGACAGTAAATAAACAAAATGTCACCTCAGCGACAGGTTTTGAATACAAGATGGATTTTGTTGAAAATTAATGAGGTCAAATGATACATTTAGAAAAAAATACCTGATTGATCACCGTGGAGGGTTGCCCGCCAGTGGGGTTACGACACAGGTGATTAGATAACCAGGCCCAGGTGGGCCTTCTACGCACCTGTCGCTGATCTCGGAGGCGCTTCTCTGCAGGTCAGCAGGCCACGCCCCCCTCCATAATCACAGCTGATATAAGTCAATAATTGGCTTATAAAAAAAGTTGGACACAAACGTTTTTTTTCAATTTTATTTTGAGCGTTTTGAGTGAAATAAGTGCATGTAAAATGTCAATGAATGAATGACAGGCAGCTTCATATGATTTTTCAAAAAATTTTTTTTACTTTAAATTGATTCCAAGTCCCTTCCTGCTCCATCACTAGTAAGAATCTAACGACAAATGTCCCTCAACTATTACACCATGCTGGGCTGACCTTGGGACCGGGTCTGACTCCCGATCAGGTAGATGTTATACATTTATCTTTGAATTTATCTTTGGGAAAAAATCACAAGACTACTTCATCTCTACAGAACTGTTTCATGAGGGGTTCCCTCAATCATCAGGAGATTTTTCTCCTGATGAAAATCTCCTGATGATTGAGGGAACCCCTCATGAAACAGTTCTGTAGAGATGAAGTAGTCTTGTGATTTTTCCCACACATACACACATACATATATATATATATATATATATATTATATATGTATATATATTAGTAAAACAAATATATATATAGACCTAACAAACAAGACCTATATATATATATATATATATATATATATATATATATATATATATATATATATATATATATATATATATATATATATATAGCAGGGATTAGGTCTTAGCACACGCCGCTTCTCTGCAGGTCAGCAGGCCACGCCCCCCCTCCATAATCACAGCTGACATAAGTCAATAACTGGCTTGCATGATCTAAAAAAAGTTGGACACAAACGTTTTTTTCAATTTTATTTTGAGCGTTTTGAGTGAATAAGTGCACGTAAAATGTCAATGAATGAATGACAGGCAGCTTCTTATGATTAAAATTTTTTTATTTTTTTACTTTAAATTGATTCCAAGTCCCTTCCTGCTCCATCACTAGTAAGAATATAACGACAAATGTCCCTCAACAATTACACCATGCTGGGCTGACCTTGGGACCGGGTCTGGACTCCCGATCAGGTAGATGTTATACATTTATCTTTGAATTATGTTCATTTAGTTATTTGCCAACACAAAATTATTATTTTCTGTAGTACAAAAGATGCATCAAATTTAACTCAATATTGATTTTAAAGAAATAAATAAAAACATTTTAAGAAAAATTGTGATGGGGGCTCAATAGCATTGACCTGATCACTGCCTTGCAACTGAACATGAACATTTATGAGTTTGTTCCCATCCATATCCGAGTACGCCACATCATTTTCTTTGTTTCTAGAAATCCGCACATGATTCTCTCTCATTGATATTTTTTGCTGAAAACAATGTTTGCCAGTCTGTTGTTGCAGCAACTCTTTAATTATTTGCTTCAATGACTGTAAGAATGTTGGATTGTAGCCATCTAAAGATGTTTTAAACCATCACATAGTAGGTCTACCAATTTAAGCATGCGTTATCTATATTTGTGTCCAACTTTTTGGACGTGGGGGTTGCTTTGACTAAGGGCCGAAAGCCGACTGCATGTAAAGAAACAATACGCACAAACACATTTATAGCTAATACATACAGTGGGGCAAAAAAGTATTTAGTCAGCCTCCGATTGTGCAAGATCTCCCACTTAAAATGATGACAGAGGTCTGTAATTTTCATCATAGGTACACTTCAACTGTGAGAGACAGAATGTGGAAAAAAAATCCAGGAATTCACATTGTAGGAATTTTAAATAATTTATTTGTAAATTATGGTGGAAAATAAGTATTTGGTCAACCATTCAAAGCTCTCACTGATGGAAGGAGGTTTTGGCTCCAAATCTCACGATACATGGCCCCATTCATTCTTTCCTTAACACGGATCAATCGTCCTGTCCCCTTAGCAGAAAAACAGCCCCAAAGTATGATGTTTCCACCCCCATGCTTCACAGTAGGTATGGTGTTCTTGGGATGCAACTCAGTGTTCTTCTTCCTCCAAACACGACGAGTTGAGTTCATACCAAAATGGATACATGGGAAAACTATTAGTATCAAATTGGGTTGTCCGATACAAACACTTTAGTGCAGGTACTAAAATGAACTGTGCCTTTTTAACTATTATTCTTTTTTATGTTTTTTGCAAAACGTAAAATATGAGCAAAAAAATCCAGGAATTCAGATTGTAGGAATTGTAAATAATTTATTTGTTAATTATGGTGGAAAATGAGTGTTTGGTCACTTCAAACAAGGAAGATTCTCTGGCTCTCGAAGATCTCTGGCTCTCACAGACCTGAAACTTCTTCTTTAAGAAGCTCTTCAGTCCTCCACTCGTTACCTGTATTAATAGCACCTGTTTGAACTCGTTATCTGTATAAAAAGACACCTGTCCACAGCCTCAAACAGTCAGACTCCAAACTCCACTATGGCCAAGACCAAAGAGCTGTCGAAGGACACCAGGAAAAGAATTGTAGACCCGCACCAGACTGGGAAGAGTGAATCTACAATAGGCAAGCAGCTTGGTGTGAAAAAAATCAACTGTGGGAGCAATTCTCAGAAAATGGAAGACATACAAGACCACTGATAATCTCCCTCGATCTGGGGCTCCACGCAAGATCTCATCCCGTGGGGTCAAAATGATCATGAGAACGGTGAGCAAAAATCCCAGAACCACACGGGGGGACCTGGTGAATGACCTGCAGAGAGCTGGGACCAAAGTATCAAGGGTTCAATCAATCAATCAATCAATGTTTATTTATATAGCCCCAAATCACAAATGTCTCAAAGGACTGCACAAATCATTACGACTACAACATCCTCGGAAGAACCCACAAAAGGGCAAGGAAAACTTACACCCAGTGGGCAGGGAGAATTCACATCCAGTGGGACGCCAGTGACAATGCTGACTATGAGAAACCTTGGAGAGGACCTCAGATGTGGGCAACCCCCCCCCTCTAGGGGACCGAAAGCAATGGATGTCGAGCGGGTCTAACATGATACTGTGAAAGTTCAATCCATAGTGGCTCCAACACAGCCGCGAGAGTTCAGTTCAAAGCGGATCCAAGACAGCAGCGAGAGTCCCGTCCACAGGAGACCATCTCAAGCGGAGGCGGATCAGAAGCGTAGAGATGTCCCCAATCGATACAGGCGAGCGGTCCATCCTGGGTCTCGACTCTGGACAGCCAGTACTTCATCCATGGTCATCGGACCGGACCCCCTCCACAAGGGAGGGGGGGACATAGGAGAAAGAAAAGAAGCGGCAGATCAACTGGTCTAAAAAGGAGGAATTCACATGAGTTGTGGATACATGTGTTGTTTAGAAGGTTACCATCAGTAACACACTACACCGACAGGGAATCAAATCCTGCAGTGCCAGACGTGTCCCCCTGCTTAAGCCAGTGCACGTCCAGGCCCGTCTGAAGTTTGCCAGAGAGCACATGGGAGAAAGTCATGTGGTCAGATGAAACCAAAATATAACTTTTTGGTATAAAGTCAACTCGTTGTGTTCGGAGGAAGAAGACTACTGAGTTGCATCCCGAGAACACCATACCTACTGTGAAGCATGGGGGTGGAAACATCATGCTTTGGGGCTGTTTTTCTGCTAAGGGGACAGGGTGATTGATCCGTGTTAAGGAAAGAATGAATGGGGCCATGTATCGTGAGATTTTGAGCCAAAACCTCCTTCCATCAGTGAGAGATTTGAATGGTTAACCAAATACTTATTTTCCACCATAATTTAGAAATAAATTATTTAAAATTACTACAATGTGAATTCCTGGATTTTTTTTTTTTTACATTCTGTCTCTCACAGTTGAAGTGTACCTATGATGAACATTACAGACCTCTGTCATCATTTTAAGTGGGAGAACTTGCACAATCGCTGGCTGACTAAACACTTTTTTGCCCCACTGTGTATATATATATATATATATATATATATATATATATATATATATATATATATATATATATATATATATATATATATATATATATATATATATATATATATATATATATATATATATATATATATATATATATATATATATATATATATATATATATATATATATATATATATATATGTATATATATATATATGTATATATATATATATATGTATATATATATATATATATATATATATATATATATATATATATATATATATATATATATATAAACGACTCTGAAACCAATAAGGAATGTAACTGTCACAAGAAACCTGATTGCCCTCTCAACGGAGGGTGCTTACAGACATCAGTCGTTTACCAAGCAAAGGTAATACGCAAGGACATTAACACATCCGACACGTACGTAGGATTAACCGAAGGAGCGTTCAAAACAAGATGGAATAATCACAATGCCTCCTTTAGAAACCAGATTTTGCGGAATTCTACAGAACTCAGCAAACACATCTGGAACCTCAAAGACAATAATGTTGAATATTCAATAACATGGCAAATTCTTGCATCCAGCACACCTTACAACAGTGGTAATAAAAGATGCAACCTATGCTTAAAAGAGAAACTGTTTATTATATATCATCCAGACCTGTCATCCCTCAACAAGCGCAGTGAAATCATTTCAACATGCCGCCACAGACGGAAACACCTCCTCGGTAACACATGAGCCAATCACCACACCCTACGTCTGCCTGTACCCACCCACTCTGTGCCCTATATAAACCATTGTATGTGAATGCTTCCATTAAAATCTCCTGATGATTGAGGGAACCCCTCATGAAACAGTTCTGTAGAGATGAAGTAGTCTTGTGATTTTTCCCACACCTATATATATATATATATATATATATATATATATATATACTTGGATATTATCAGTATGTGAAAATTCGACTCCCACCATCTTTACTTCCGTGACGAGCTCCTTAAAGTGTTGTAATCAATCAGCAATAACAAGCGGCTAAAATGAACCAAACATGGATAAGTGTGGCGAAAGTGTTCAGCATTTTTTCCCATCTCCCATGGCAGAGGAATTAAAGGGGTGTAATTTTTAATAACGTGTTGTGCTTGGAAACATTTTTTAATAACACCCACAAAGTTCAGTGAGAGGGTTGTGTTATGTGTGTTGACCTTTTGTGTTGGTATATTTGCACTATGACTGGGAAAGGTTGTTTGGATTGGGTCATGTATAAAAATGCTGTGGTGTGTATACTTCAAAGTGAAATTCATGGTCATTAACCTGAAATGGTGGCAAATTAACAGAATGAACATGTGAAGTGAAGTGAATTATTTTTATATAGCGCTTTTCTCTAGTGACTCAAAGCGCTTTACATAGTAAAAACCCAATATCTAAGTTACATTTAAACCAGTGTGGGTGGCACAGGGAGCAGGTGGGTAAAGTGTCTTGCCCAAGGACACAACGGAAGTGATTAGGATGGCGGGATCAGGATTCAAACCTGCAACCCTCAAGTTGCTGGCACGGCCACTCTAACAACCGAGCTACGTTGCCCAAAAATGTGACATTTTGCTGGCCAAACTGGTGTAGAATTTAAAGACCTGTTCATAATTTTAAATTTTTGTTTAATTCTGTTTGGAGAGACTGTTAGCTTCGGCACAGAGATGATGTGCATTGTCTGGGGAAAAAAGGATCAAATAGAGATCAGGTGAATGATCAAGCCGGCAATCATTGCATTTCATTATCCATGCGTTTGTTACGCCTCGTCTCGACTACTGTAACGTATTATTTTCGGGTCTCCCCATGTCTAGCATTAAAAGATTACAGTTGGTACAAAATGCGGCTGCTAGACTTTTGACAAGAACAAGAAAGTTTGATCACATTACGCCTGTACTGGCTCACCTGCACTGGCTTCCTGTGCACTTAAGATGTGACTTTAAGGTTTTACTACTTACGTATAAAATACTACACGGTCTAGCTCCATCCTATCTTGCCGATTGTATTGTACCATATGTCCCGGCAAGTAATCTGCGTTCAAAGGACTCCGGCTTGTTAGTGATTCCCAAAGCCCAAAAAAAGTCTGCGGGCTATAGAGCGTTTTCCGTTCGGGCTCCAGTACTCTGGAATGCCCTCCCGGTAACAGTTCGAGATGCCACCTCAGTAGAAGCATTTAAGTCTCACCTTAAAACTAATTTGTATACTCTAGCCTTTAAATAGACTCCCTTTTTAGACCAGTTGATCTGCCGTTTCTTTTCTTTTTCTTCTATGTCCCACTCTCCCTTGTGGAGGGGGTCCGGTCCGATCCGGTGGCCATGTACTGCTTGCCTGTGTATCGGCTGGGGACATCTCTGCGATGCTGATCCGCCTCCGCTTGGGATGGTTTCCTGCTGGCTCCGCTGTGAACGGGACTCTCGCTGCTGTGTTGGATCCGCTTTGGACTGGACTCTCGCGACTGTGTTGGATCCATTGTGGACTGAACTTTCACAGTATCATGTTAGACCCGCTCGACATCCATTGCTTTCCTCCTCTCTAAGGTTCTCATAGTCATCATTGTCACCGACGTCCCACTTATGTGGGCCTACCGAGGATGTCGTGGTGATTTGTGCAGCCCTTTGAGACACTAGTGATTTAGGGCTATATAAGTAAACATTGATTGATTGATTTCGGGCAAATTTCAGGCCGTACGGGTATGGCGTGGAACTACTCGCCTCTTTTCTGATTGGTCGTTTTAAGCGCCTACTCTCTCCTGGTCGGAGCCCACCTGATGGAACCTGTTATGTGTCCCTTCTGAGGATGGTTGGGCTTTAGACAAAATGATCCAATATTAGTGGAGTATGTCATTTAAAGGCCTGCTGAAGTGAGATTTTCTTATTCAAACGGGGATAGCAGATCCATTCTATGTGTCATACTTGATCATTTCGCGATATCGCCATATTTTTGCTGAAAGGATTTAGTAGAGAACATCCACGATAAAGTTCGCAACTTTTGGTCGCTAATAGAAAAGCCAGAAGTATGTGCGTGTGACGTCACGAGTTGGAAGGCTCCACACATATTCACATTGTTTATAATGGGAGCCACCAGCAGTAAGAGCAATTCGGACCGAGAAAGCGACAATTTTCCCATTAATTTGAGCGAGGATGAAAGGTTTGTGAATTAGGATATTGATAGCGAAGGACTAGAAAAAATAAATAAATAAATAAATAAATAAGCGACGGCTCCGGGCGGCGGCAGTGTGAGCGTTTCAGATGTAATTAGACACATTTACTAGGATAAATCTGGAAAATCCCATATCTGCTTATTGTTTTAATAGGGTTTTAATGAGATTTTAAAGATTGTAAAGACATACCTCGAGGTCGGATGGCTGCGGTGAACACGCAGTGTCTCAGAGAGAAGCCGAGGAGCCAAGCTCACAGCTGCCTTTTAAACAGGTACTGCAGGAGGACGAATAATCCAATGATGTCTCCGGTAAGATATATATCACAATTTCCCCATCCAAAAACATGCTGGTTGACGTAGAAAAAAAACATGTTTGCTTGACCGCTCTGCTTCACAACAAAGAAACACCGGCTGTGTCGCGGTGCTAAAGACAGATACAATCCACCGCTTTCCATGAGTACTGTTCCGTTTCAAGAACATATATGAACCTCTGATTTGTGAATGACCAACTGGATGAATGAACGGATGGAAATAATTGCGTGCTAATGACTTTCATGAGTATCAACAGGGGATAACAGACACGTATTCATCATCTTTATTGTCGAGTCTTTATACTTTATACTGACTGTAAAGCAGAGAGGGCTTGTTAACGTCTTACATTTGAATTTACTGCACACATTTGCAAATAAATGCATTCAAACTACTCGGTGGGGTCATGAGATCCAAGTGGAACCTCACCCCAACCTATCTCATCAAGTCCATGGCCATCATTTTATTTTTTTTTGCTGTGCATTTAACTAAAAAAAAAAAAAATGCCTGCTTATGTCAAATAAAATAGGCTATTTCATCCCTACAAGCCTGTTTTGCAGGGGAATTTTAAATAGGCATAATTTTGAATAATATGTTGCGCTTGGACATGTTTTTCCATAAAACCCACGACGTTCAGTGAGCAGGTTGTTAGCAGGCAACTCCCCTGAAGAGCAGGGAGACCTGCGAAACAGGCTTGTCGGGATGAAATAGCCTCTGTAATCTTTCCAGACCTAACAAATATATATATAGACCTAACAAACAAGACCTATATATATATATATATATATATATATATAGCTGGGATAGGCACCCCCCGTGACCCCAAAAGAGACAAGCGGTAGAAAATGGATGGATGGATGGAAGGGTTGTACTTGCAAAGCGGTTTTCTACCTTTTTTTAAGGAACTCAAAGCGCTTTGACGCTGTTTCCACATTCACACACTGATGGCGGGAGATGCCATGCAAGGCCCTAACCAGGACCCATCAGGAGAAAAGTTGAAGTGTCTTGCTCAAGGACACAACGAACGTGACTAAGATGGTAGAAGGTGGGGATAGAACCTCAGATTGCTGGCCACTCTCCCAACTTCGCCATGCCACGCCGTCTCCGGATGGGATAGATATATATATATATATATATATATATATATATATATATATATATATATATATATATATATATATATATATATATATATATATATATATATATATATATATATATACATATATACATATATATATATATATATATATATACGTATGTGTGGGAAAAATCACAAGACTACTTCATCTCTACAGAACTGTTTCATGACGGGTTCCCTCAATCATCAGGAGATATTTATATATATATATCTTGATTGGATTATCCAGAGAATAGTGTTTGATACCGTGGTAGAGCGCAATATGTATGTGTGGGAAACATCACAAGACTACTTCATCTCTACAGAACTGTTTCATGAGGGGTTCCCTCAATCATCAGGAGATTTTTCTCCTGATGAAAATCTCCTGATGATTGAGGGAACCCCTCATGAAACAGTTCTGTAGAGATGAAGTAGTCTTGTGATTTTCCCCCCCACATATATATATATATATATATATATATATATATATATATATATATATATATATATATATATATATATATATATATATATATATATATATGTATATGTAGTACTAAAACATTTTTATAGATTTTTGAGCGCCGTGTGTAATGTTCTGTTTTTTCAATGGATTATATAAAATGTTGGTGTTATTTATCCATCCATCCATCCATCCATTTCCTACCGCTTATTCCCTTTGGGGTCGCGGGGGGCGCTGGTGCCTATCTCAGCTTAATTAACTTGAGTCATATTGCAGTCCACACGTATCTCTTATGTGCGACTGCCATCTACTCGTCACACTTAGCATTACGCCATGTACCAAATAAAATAGCTTCGAGGTCGGTAAGCAAAACCAGAATTATCCGCAATGTCAAGTTTTAGGAGAAAAAAGGGGATTTTAAGTGCGCCTTATAGTTCAGGAAATCTTGCTTATATCAATGGAAAAAAACCCCAATGGAAATAAATGGATACGACACATTACTGGATTTTTGGGGTTAACAACATAGCTCATTGCAACACAGTTTATGAAAGATTAGCGTACACATCCACACACAGCTATGAGTTATAATTACTGTACGGACAGTGATGTTTTTCCCGTGCAGCCACGCGGAAGCCATCGACTTTTTCTACTGACAGGGCGGGGGGAATGCATTGCAGGCTCCTCCGACCACCGTGGACTTTGGAGTACTCCGATAACCTGAGGTCTAACGCGGAGAACTCACATGCGCGGAAAGAACATTTGAACTGACACCCGATTTATACGTCACCGCCACCCTAAAAACACGTCTTATTTTCCCGCTAGTTGAAAGCTGTTAAAGTAGGTACTTGGTGTTCAGCGCCAAATGCATACCGAAAGCAGGGGAATTAATCAACCCTGACTCCCAAATCTGTGATGAATGGTTGTTTTACAACCTAGAGGGACTCCATGCCCGCCTGCACATTTAGCACACGCACGGAGCTGTTCGCTAAACTACAACGCGCCCCAAGTAACGAGTCCGGATGCGCCACACCTGTCAGAAGCATTTAACATCTTATTTCAGGCCGCTTAGACCAAGCCTAATCAGCCAATCAGAAGAGGGCCAAGCTGACCCCCCCCCCCCGTGCACCAGTTCAGGCACTTTGGTGATTACACACTCTTGAGAGAGTAATTGAATGTCACAATACTTGACAGCCGCGGTGACAACTCCAAAAAAGGCACCTGGGTGTTCGAACGAGGATTTCTGAGGGCGGAAGGAGACTAAAGTGCCAGCCCGTCACGTAATCGCCGTCAGGCTTGCTGTGTCGAGAATGAAAGCTCATGTCAAAAAGCACAGGCAAATCCGCCCCGACGGAGACTAAATTGACAACTTTAAACCGTACAGGGAATAGTATAATAATTGTGACGCTTGGCTGGCATTGTGGTGCGGATTTTGTTCTCTCAATGGGTGCAGCGGAGATGGAACACAGCGTAAGGTAGGAATAATGATTTATTTACACTGAAGAACGCTATAAAACAGACTAGGAACCAAAACACTTGCACGAAGGCACTAACAAACAAAACAAACAGAAAGCGCTAGCATGAGCTAGGGACAAACAACAGAATAGCGTGGAAGCTAAAGTACACAAAATTGAATTACCACAATGCGGGAAGAGCGACGTCATCTGTTGGCAATGGCAAATCAAGGCATGCTTATATAGGAGGGGTAGGGAACCTATGGCTCTGGAGCCAGATGTGGCTCTTTTGATGACTGCATCTGGCTCTCAGATAAATCTTAACTGACCTTGCTCAACACGATAAGTAATGAATAAATCCGCTAGTAATCACTGTGTCAAAAATAACGTTAAAAATATAAATCATTCTCATGCATTTTCATCCATCCATCCATCCGGTTTCTACCGCACCAGTTCAAGAAGTCGCCTTAATGGTAAGAAGTGTTTTATTTATTTTTAGTTAGCCTCAGAATAACAATGTTATTAAAAACAATGAGAGACTTATTATACTCTAAAAATGTTGGTCTTTCTTAAAAATGCACGCATATAGTTGTATTCAGTGTTAAAAAAAAAAAAAAATTATATCGCTCTCACGGAAACACTTAAAAAAAATATTTGGCTTGTATGGCTCTCTCAGCCAAAAAGGTTCCCGACCCCTGTTATATAGGGAGATAACTAATCAAAGGCAGGTGCGCGTTATCAAACGGAAGGCAGGTGACACAAATGCGTTGCTAAAACAACAGAAACAAAAAAGGAAGTGCCACCAGGAACTAAGGAAGTCAAATAACAAAACGAGATACCAAACAGAACCAAAACTAGAATATGCCATGATCCAAGGCCTGGATCATGGCGGTATAGCTCGGTTGGTAGAGTGGCCGTGCCAGCAACCTGAGGGTTGCAGGTTCGATTCCCGCTTCCGCCATCCTAGTCACTGCCGTTGTGTCCTTGGGCAAGACACTTTACCCACCTGCTCCCAGTGCCACCCACACTGGTTTAAATGTAACTTAGATATTGGGTTTCACTATGTAAAGCGCTTTGAGTCACTAGAGAAAAGCGCTATATAAATATAATTCAATTCAATTCAAATCATGACAATAATGAAAGCAATTGAAATACATAAATAATGATTATGTCACAGTTATTTGGTGTCTATTTGGTAAGTAAACATGATTTAATAAAGATACTAAGACAAAAACAAAACCAAAAGGGTACAAACAAAAAGCACGCACATGGGCAGATATAACAAACTAAGGACTATGTACAAACTAATCGGAAGCAGGGAACAAAAAACAGTAAGCTACAAAATAACTAGCAAATATAGCTTACCGCTACGCTGCAATCACACGACCAGCAGGAATGACAAGTAGAAAATGACATTGACACGACAATAATCCAGCCCTGACTGGAGGAGAAAACAGGTCTTAAATAGTGGCTGGCTGATTGATACCAGGTGTGGCCAGGTGCCAATCAGCCACAGCTGAGGGTTACACAGCACTCAGGGAGACAAACAGGAAACAGAACCAAAATAAGAGTGCTGACAGGAACTAAAGACAAACGCAGAGGAAAAACTAAGACATGGACCAAAACTGTCAGGGACAAGCCTGACAGATTATTTCCAACATATTCAGAATAAAGTGATCCCCTGGCTGGATAACTCAAAATACTTTCATGTCAAATCAAGGTCTCACATTGAAATGAATTAAAATGTGATTAATTCGTTTATAGCCCCTCAAAAAAAAAAAAAAATCAGTATAAAAAATGATAATGATGCCAAAAAACATGAAAAAAGATGGGAAATCCTTAAAGGCTTATTGTGAAAATGTAATTATGTTTATAGATATGCAAGAACAGCAACATATATGCTATCTGTTGTTGTGTTTTGAGTGTAGAAAATGAAGGTGTGTGTTGAGTCTGACTTGGACATAATATGGACTATACACAAATCCATCCATCATCATCCATCATCTTCCGCTTATCCGAGGTCAGGTCGCGGGGGAAGCAGCCTAAGCAGGGAAACCCAGACTTCCCTCTCCCCAGCCACTTTGTCTAGCTCTACCCGGGGGATCCCGAGGCGTTCCCAGGCCAGCCGGGAGACATAGTCTTCCCAACGTGTCCTGGGTCTTCCCCGTGGCCTCCTACCGGTTGGACGTGCCCTAAACACCTCCCTCGGGAGGCGTTCGGGTGGCATCCTGACCAGATGCCCGAACCACCTCATCTGGCTCCTCTCAATGTGAAGGAGCAGCGGCTTTACTTTGAGTTCCTCCCGGATGGCAGAGCTTCTCACCCTATCTCTAAGGGAGAGCCCCGCCACACGGCGGAGGAAACTCATTCCGGCCGCTTGTACCCGTGATCTTATCCTTTCGGTCATGACCCAAAGCTCATGACCATAGGTGAGGATGGGAACGTAGATCGACCGGTAAATTGAGAGCTTTGCCTTCCGGCTCAGCTCCTTCTTCACCACAACGGATCGGTACAACGTCCGCATTACTGAAGACGCCGCACCGATCCGCCTGTCGATCTCACGATCCACTCTTCCCTCACTCGTGAACAAGACTCCTAGGTACTTGAACTCCTCCACTTGGGGCAGGGTCTCCTCCCCAACCCGGAGATGGCACTCCACCCTTTTCCGGGCGAGAACCATGGACTCGGACTTGGAGGTGCTGATTCTCATTCCGGTCGCTACTTACTACTTACGTATAAAATATTACACGGTCTAGCTCCATCCTATCTTGCCGATTGTATTGTACCATATGTCCCGGCAAGAAATCTGCGTTCAAAAGACTCCGGCTTATTAGTGATTCCCAAAGCCCAAAAAAAGTCTGCGGGCTATAGAGCGTTTTCCGTTCGGGCTCCAGTACTCTGGAATGCCCTCCCGGTAACAGTTCGAGATGCCACCTCAGTAGAAGCATTTAAGTCTCACCTTAAAACTCATCTGTATACTCTAGCCTTTAAATAGACCTCCTTTTTAGACCAGTTGATCTGCCGCTTCTTTTCTTTTTTCTCCTATGTCCCCCCCTCCCTTGTGGAGGGGGTCCGGTCCGATGACCATGGATGAAGTACTGGCTGTCCAGAGTCGAGACCCAGGATGGACCGCTCGCCTGTATCGATTGGGGACATCTCTACGCTGTTGATCCGCCTCCGCTTGGGATGGTTTCCTGTGGACGGGACTCTCCCTGCTGTCTTGGATCCGCTTGAACTGAACTCTCGCGGCTGTGTTGGAGCCACTATGGATTGAACTTTCACAGTATCATGTTGGACCCGCTCGACATCCATTGCTTTCGGTCCCCTAGGGGGGTTGCCCACATCTGAGGTCCTCTCCAAGGTTTCTCATAGTCAGCATTGTCACTGGCGTCCCACTGGATGTGAATTCTCCCTGCCCACTGGGTGTGAGTTTTCCTTGCCCTTTTGTGGGTTCTTCCGAGGATGTTGTAGTCGTAATGATTTGTGCAGTCCTTTGAGACATTTGTGATTTGGGGCTATATAAATAAACATTGATTGATTGATTGATTGATATGCAATCTGTTGTTTCCCTAATTGTTTTGTTGTACATGGATGAGGGTGCGTGTTGCTGAGCCCGACTTGGACATTATCTGGACTGGACCTGGTTTTAAAAACCTTTTAGACAGGTCTAATTTCATTAACAACCTGGTCTGGTGAAGAGAAGGTCCTTTTTTTATTTTATAAACAAAATAAAATAAGATAAATAAAAAAAAAATAAAAAACACTTTTTCTTGGCTAAAAAAGAAAGTAAAATAATATAAAACAATTACCTAAAAAACAGTAATTAATAATAATGTTAGTGGACCGGCGCCACACAATCATGTGTTTCAGCGACTGTGTCCCTTGCAGACTGTATTATATATGTTGTGGGAACCAGAATTTTGTCAGCAAAAAGAAACAACCCATCTTTGTGTGAGTGGGTGTGGATGAGTGTGAATGAGGGAGGGAGGGTTTTTTTTTTGGTGGGGGGTTGATGATGCACTAATTGAAAGTGTATCTCGTATATTTTTATGTTGATTTAATAAAAAAAACAACAACAAAAACACAGTAGAATACAACTATAAGGAGACGCCGAAAAATACCTGTTTCTAAACTCATTTGTAATACACTTTTCCACCACTTGTGGCAGTATTGACAGTATCAAACAAACAGACCAAGTCCAGAGCCAAAGTCATAGAGCAGTTTCTTAAGCGCAAAAAATATGACCAAAGTTGTTATGGAGAGGCGGAGCCGACGGTCCAACAGACGTTCTCACCCGCCCACCACCTAACATCCGCAACGTTTACCTGTTTCTCACCTTTTTTTGTCTCCCTGTAATGTTTGTCTGCTCTTGAATAGAATTGTGCTGAAAATCTTAATTTCCCCGAAAGGGACAAGCGGTAGAAAATGCATGGATGGGTGGATTAATAAAGTGTTTCTGATTCTGATTTTTGGTGGGGGGGTTGATGCACAAATTGAAGGTGTATCTTGTATATATTTATGTTGATTTAATAAAAAAACAACAACAAAACCACAGTGGAATACAACTATAAGGAGACGCCGAAAAATACCTGTTTCTAAACTCATTTGTAATACACTTTTCCACCACTTGTGGCAGTATTGACAGTATCAAACAAACAGACGAAGTCCAGAGCCAAAGTCATAGAGCAGTTTCTTAAGCGCAAAAAATATGACCAAAGTTGTTGCGGAGAGGCGGAGCCGACGGTCCAACAGACGTTCTCACCCGCCCACCACCTAACATCTGCAACGTTTACCTGTTTCTCACCTTTTTTTTGTCTCCCTGTAATGTTTGTCTGCTTTTGAATGGGATTGTGCTGAAAATCTTAATTTCCCCAAAACGGACAAGCGGTAGAAAAGAGAATGGGTGGGTGGATTAATAAAGTGTTTCTGATTCTGATTTTTGGTGGGGGGGTTGATGCACAAATTGAACGTGTATCTTGTATATTTTTATGTTGATTTAATAAAAAAAAAACAACAACAAAAAAACAGTAGAAGACAACTATGAGGAGACGCCGAAAAATACCTGTTTCTAAACTCATTTGTAATACACTTTTCCACCACTTGTGGCAGTAATGACAGTATCAAACAAACAGACCAAGTCCAGAGCCAAAGTCATAGAGCAGTTTCTTAAGCGCAAAAAATATGACCAAAGTTGTTGTGGAGAGGCGGAGCCGACGGTCCAACAGACGTTCTCACCCGCCCACCACCTAACATCCGCAACGTTTACCTGTTTCTCACCTTTTTTTGTCTCCCTGTAATGTTTGTCTGCTCTTGAATGGGATTGTGCTGAAAATCTTAATTTCCCCGATAGGGACAAGCGGTAGAAAATGCATGGATGGGTGGATTAATAAAGTGTTTCTGATTCTAAATTTTGGTGGGGGGGTTGATGCACAAATTGAAAGTGTATCTTGTATATTTTTATGTTGATTTAATTAAAAAAACAACAACAAAAAAACAGTAGAATACAACTATGAGGAGACGCCGAAAAATACCTGTTTCTAAACTGTGGGCTGTACTCATTTGTAATACACTTTTCCACCACTTGTGGCAGTATTGACAGTATCAAAGTCATAGAGCAGTTTCTTAAGCGCAAAAAATATGACTAAAGTTGTTGTGGAGAGGCGGAGCCGACGGTCCAACAGACGTTCTCACCCGCCCACCACCTAACATCCGCAACGTTTACCTGTTTCTCACCTTTTTTTTGTCTCCCTGTAATGTTTGTCTGCTCTTGAATCGGATTCTGCTGAAATTTTTAATTTCACCGAAAGGGACAAGCGGTAGAAAATGCATGGATGGGTGGATTAACAAAGTGTTTCTGATTCTAAATTTTGGTGGGGGGTTGATGCACAAATTGAAAGTGTATCTTGTATATTTTTATGTTGATTTAATAAAAAAACAATAACAAAAAAACAGTAGAATACAACTACAAGGAGACGCTGAAAAATGCCTGTTTCTAAACTGTGGGCCGTACTCATTTGTAATACACTTTTCCACCACTTGTGGCAGTATTGACAGTATCAAACAGACGAAGTCCAGAGCGAAAGTCATAGAGCAGTTTCTTAAGCGCAAAAAATATGACCAAAGTTGTTGTGGAGAGGCGGGGCCGACGGTCCAACAGTCCGATATCCGACAGTAAGTAAGAAAAGAAAAATAATCCTTGGATTTTTAGTTTTAATATGATTTATGCTTCATTATGTACGGTTCATATGACGTTTAATACACACATGCTCATTATTATGAGCATGTTTACAATGCCTCCTTTAATAAACAAAGGAATAAATTGCCATTGATCGCTCGTGGGACTTGTGGGTTCCCTCCGTCGGGTTTCACATGCTCATCCTGCGGTCCCTGCCAGTTATTGCCTTCCTCTGTCAACACGCCAGAGACTCCGGATAAACAAGCACTGAAAGGTTGTGTAGAGCAGGAATTGCAATCAATACAAAGCAGTGATATGTGCTGCTGGTTCAGCGCCACCTCCTAGTTTAGAGGCCATTTTTACTACGATCGATGGCTCTCTTGTGACACAATCATGTGTACCGAAAGGAAACTAGACTCAAGTAAATGACGTGATGGACACTACGCACTTACTCTGGATGTGGATTGAGGAAAAACAAACTGGGACTGAACCATCTGGAAATGGTGATTTGATGCTCCCGCAGAAGTTAAAGTAGCAATAATCGTCACACACACACTTGTTGTGGTGAAATTTGTCCTCTACATTTGACCCATCCCCTTGCATACCCCCTGGGAGGTGAGGGGAGCAGTAGGCAGCAGCGGTGCCGCGCCCGGGAATCATTTTTGGTGATTTAACCCCCCAATTCCAACCCTTGATGCTGAGTGCCAATCAAGGTTTCTAAATGGGTCCCATTTTTATAGTCTTTGGTATGACTCCGCCGGGGTTTTGAACTCACAACCTACCGATTTCAGGGCAGACACTGCAACCACTAGGGCAGTGAGTAGGTGAAGAAAACTGTAGTCAATCAAACATCAACCTTCATGTCCTCTGCAGTGGACATTCGCGTGTAGGACACAGAGAGCCCTGGGGGCCCATGCTTTGTGTAAAAAAACACATACCAAATGTCAATTACCGTATCATTTGGACTGTAAAGCGCAGTTAAAATCCTTTAATTTCCTCAAAAATTGACAGTGCGCCTTATAACCCAGTACGCCTAATATTCAGAATCATTCTGGTTGTGCTTAAAGAACCTCGAAGCAATTTTATTTGGTACATGTTGAAAAGATAAGTTTGACCAGTAGATGGCAGTCAAACATAAGAGATACATGTAGACTGCAATATGATGACAGTAAACAACACCGTCGAAGCAATTTTATTTGGTACATGTTGCAAATATAAGGTTGACCAGTAGATGGCAGTCACACATAAGAGATACATGTAGACTGCAATATGATGACAGTAAACAACACCGTCGAAGCAATTTTATTTGGTACATGTTGCAGATATAAGTTTGACCAGTAGATGGCAGTCACACATAAGATATACATGTAGACTGCAATAGGATGACAGTAAACAACACCGTCAAAGCAATTTTATTTGGTACATGTTGCAAATATAAGTTTGACCAGTAGATGGCAGTCAAACATAAGAGATACATGTAGACTGCAATATGAGAACAGTAAACAACACCGTCGAAGCAATTTTATTTGGTACATGTTGCAAATATAAGTTTGACCAGTAGATGGCAGTCACACATAAGAGATACAAGTAGACTGCAATATGTTGACAGTAAACAACACCGTCAAAGCAATTTTATTTGGTACATGTTGCAAATATTAGTTTGACCAGTAGATGGCAGTCATACATAAGAGATACATGTAGACTGCAATATGATGACAGTAAACAACACCGTCGAAGCAATTTTATTTGGTACATGTTGCAAATATAAGTTTGACCAGTAGATGGCAGTCACACATAAGATATACATGTAGACTGCAATAGGATGACAGTAAACAACACCGTCAAAGCAATTTTATTTGGTACATGTTGCAAATATAAGTTTGACCAGTAGATGGCAGTCACACATAAGAGATACATGTAGACTGCAATATGATGACAGTAAACAACACCGTCGAAGCAATTTTATTTGGTACATGTTGCAAATATAAGTTTGACCAGTAGATGGCAGTCACATATAAGAGATACATGTAGACTGCAATATGATGACAGTAAACAACACCGTCGAAGCAATTTTATTTGGTACATGTTGCAAAGATAAGTTTGACCAGTAGATGGCGGTCAAACATAAGAGATACATGTAGACTGCAATATGATGACAGTAAACAACACCGTCGAAGCAATTTTATTTGGTACATGTTGCAAAGATAAGTTTGACCAGTAGATGGCAGTCAAACATAAGAGATACATGTAGACTGCAATATGATGACAGTAAACAACACCGTCAAAGCAATTTTATTTGGTACATGTTGCAAATATTAGTTTGACCAGTAGATGGCAGTCATACATAAGAGATACATGTAGACTGCAATATGATGGCAGTAAACAACACCGTCGAAGCAATTTTATTTGGTACATGTTGCAAATATTAGTTTGACCAGTAGATGGCAGTCATACATAAGAGATACATGTAGACTGCAATATGATGACAGTAAACAACACCGTCGAAGCAATTTTATTTGGTACATGTTGCAATGATAAGTTTGACCAGTAGATGGCAGTCACACATAAGAGAGACATGTAGGCTGCAATATGATGACAGTAAACAACACCGTCGAAGCAATTTTATTTGGTACATGTTGCAATGATAAGTTTGACCAGTAGATGGCAGTCACACATAAGAGATACATGTAGACTGCAATATGAGGACAGTAAACAACACCGTCGAAGCAATTTTATTTTGTACATGTTGCAAATATACGTTTGACCAGTAGATGGCAGTCACACATAAGAGATACATGTAGACTGCAATATGATGACAGTAAACAACACCGTCGAAGCAATTTTATTTGGTACATGTTGCAAAGATAAGTGTGACCAGTAGATGGCAGTCAAACATAAGAGATACATGTTGACTGCAATATGATGACAGTAAACAACACCGTCGAATCAATTTTATTTGGTACATGTTGCAAAGATAAGTTTGACCAGTAGATGGCAGTCAAACATAAGAGATACATGTAGACTGCAATATGATGACAGTAAACAACACCGTCGAAGCAATTTTATTTGGTACATGTTGCAAAGATAAGTTTGACCAGTAGATGGCAGTCAAACATAAGAGATACATGTAGGCTGCAATATGATGACAGTAAACAACACCGTCAAAGCAATTTTATTTGGTACATGTTGCAAATATAAGTTTGACCAGTAGATGGCAGTCACACATAAGATATACATGTAGACTGCAATATGAGGACAGTAAACAACACCGTCGAAGCGATTTTATTTGGTACATGTTGCAATGATAAGTTTGACCAGTAGATGGCAGTCACACATAAGAGATACATGTAGACTGCAATATGATGACAGTAAACAACACCGTCGAAGCAATTTTGTTTGGTACATGTTGCAAAGATAAGTTTGACCAGTAGATGGCAGTCAAACATAAGAGATACATGTAGACTGCAATATGATGATAGTAAACAACACCGTCGAAGCAATTTTATTTGGTACATGTTGCAAATATAAGTTTGACCAGTAGATGGCAGTCACACATAAGAGATACATGTAGACTGCAATATGATGACAGTAAACAACACCGTCGAAGCAATTTTATTTGGTACATGTTGCAAATATAAGTTTGACCAGTAGATGGCAGTCACACATAAGAGATACATGTAGACTGCAATATGATGACAGTATACAACACCGTCGAAAGAATTTTATTTGGTACATGTTGCAGATATAAGTTTGACCAGTAGATGGCAGTCACACATAAGAGATACATGTAGACTGCAATATGATGACAGTAAACAACACCGTCAAAAGCAATTTTATTTGTACATGTTGCAGATATAAGTTTGACCAGTAGATGGCAGTCAAACATAAGAGATACATGTAGACTGCAATATGATGACAGTAAACAACACCGTCGAAGCAATTTTATTTGGTACATGTTGCAATGATAAGTTTGACCAGTAGATGGCAGTCACACATAAGAGATACATGTAGACTTCAATATGATGACAGTAAACAACACCGTCAAAGCAATTTTATTTGGTACATGTTGCAAATATAAGTTTCACCAGTAAATGGCAGTCAAACATAAGAGATACATGTAGACTGCAATATGATGACAGTAAACAACACCGTCGAAGCAATTTTATTTGGTACATGTTGCAAATATAAGTTTGACCAGCAGATGGCAGTCAAACATAAGAGATACATGTAGACTGCAATATGATGACAGTAAACAACACCATCGAAGAAATTTTATTTGGTACATGTTGCAAATATAAGTTTGACCAGTAGATGGCAGTCACACATAAGAGATACATGTAGACTGCAATATGATGACAGTAAACAACACCGTCGAAGCAATTTTATTTGGTACATGTTGCAAATATAAGTTTGACCAGTAGATGGCAGTCACACATAAGAGATACATGTAGACTGCAATATGATGACAGTAAACAACACCGTCGAAGCAATTTTATTTGGTACATGTTGCAAATATAAGTTTGACCAGTAGATGGCAGTCACACATAAGAGATACATGTAGACTGCAATATGATGACAGTAAACAACACCGTCGAAGCAATTTTATTTGGTACATGTTGCAAATATAAGTTTGACCAGTAGATGGCAGTCACACATAAGAGATACATGTAGACTGCAATATGATGACAGTAAACAACACCGTCGAAGCAATTTTATTTGGTACATGTTGCAAATATAAGTTTGACCAGTAGATGGCAGTCACACATAAGAGATACATCTAGACTGCAATATGATGACAGTAAACAACACCGTCGAAGCAATTTTATTTGCACATGTTGCAATGATAAGTTTGACCAGTAGATGGCAGTCATACATAAGAGATACATGTAGACTGCAATATGATGACAGTAAACAACACCATCGAAGCAATTTTATTTGGTACATGTTGCAAATATAAGTTTGACCAGTAGATGGCAGTCAAACATAAGAGATACATGTCGACTGCAATATGATGACAGTAAACAACACCGTCGAAGCAATTTTATTTGGTACATGTTGCAAAGATAAGTTTGACCAGTAGATGGCAGTCAAACATAAGAGATACGTGTAGACTGCAATATGATGACAGTAAACAACACCGTCGAAGCAATTTTATTTGGTACATGTTGCAATGATAAGTTTGACCAGTAGATGGCAGTCACACATAAGAGATACATGTAGGCTGCAATATGATGACAGTAAACAACACCGTCAAAGCAATTTTATTTGGTACATGTTGCAAATATAAGTTTGACCAGTAGATGGCAGTCACACATAAGAGATACATGTAGACTGCAATATGATGACAGTAAACAACACCGTCGAAGCAATTTTATTTGGTACATGTTGCAAAGATAAGTTTGACCAGTAGATGGCAGTCACACATAAGAGATACATGTAGACTGCAATATGAGGACAGTAAACAACACCGTTGAAGCAATTTTATTTGGTACATGTTGCAAATATAAGTTTGACCAGTAGATGGCAGTCACACATAAAATATACACGTAGACTGCAATATGATGACAGTAAACAACACCGTCGAAGCAATTTTATTTGGTACATGTTGCAAAGATAAGTTTGACCAGTAGATGGCAGTCAAACATAAGAGATACATGTAGACTGCAATATGATGACAGTAAACAACACCGTCGAAGCAATTTTTTTTGGTACATGTTGCAAATGATAAGTTTGACCAGTAGATGGCAGTCAAACACAAGAGATACATGTAGGCTGCAATATGATGACAGTAAACAACAACGTCGAAGCTATTTTATTTGGTACATGTTGCAAATATAAGTTTGACCAGTAGATGGCAGTCACACATAAGAGATACATGTAGACTGCAATATGATGACAGTAAACAACACCGTCGAAGCAATTTTATTTGGTACATGTTGCAAATATAAGTTTGACCAGTAGATGGCAGTCACATATAAGAGATACATGTAGACTGCAATATGATGACAGTATACAACACCGTCGAAAGAATTTTATTTGGTACATGTTGCAGATATAAGTTTGACCAGTAGATGGCAGTCACACATAAGAGATACATGTAGACTGCAATATGATGACAGTAAACAACACCGTCGAAGCAATTTTATTTGGTACATGTTGCAAATATAAGTTTGACCAGTAGATGGCAGTCACACATAAAATATACACGTAGACTGCAATATGATGACAGTAAACAACACCGTCGAAGCAATTTTATTTGGTAGATGTTGCAGATATAAGTTTGACCAGTAGATGGCAGTCACACATAACATATACATGTAGACTGCAATATGATGACAGTAAACAACACCGTCGAAGCGATTTTATTTGGTACATGTTGCAAAGATAAGTTTGACCAGTAGATGGCAGTCAAACATAAGAGATACATGTAGACTGCAATATGATGACAGTAAACAACACCTTCGAAGCAATTTTATTTGGTACATGTTGCAAAGATAAGTTTGACCAGTAGATGGCAGTCAAACATAAGAGATACATGTAGACTGCAATATGATGACAGTAAACAACACCTTCGAAGCAATTTTATTTGGTACACGTTGCAAAGATAAGTTTGACCAGTAGATGGCAGTCAAACATAAGAGATACATGTAGACTGCAATATGATGACAGTAAACAACACCTTCGAAGCAATTTTATTTGGTACATGTTGCAAAGATAAGTTTGACCAGTAGATGGCAGTCAAACATAAGAGATACATGTAGACTGCAATATGATGAGAGTAAACAACACCGTCAAAGCAATTTTATTTGGTACATGTTGCAAATATAAGTTTGACCAGTAGATGGCAGTCACACATAAGAGATACATGTAGACTGCAATATGATGACAGTAAACACCGTCGAAGCAATTTTATTTGGTACATGTTGCAGATATACGTTTGACCAGTAGATGGCAGTCACACATAAGATATACATGTAGACTGCAATATGATGACAGTAAACAACACCGTCAAAGCAATTTTATTTGGTACATGTTGCAAATATAAGTTTGACCAGTAGATGGCAGTCACACATAAGATATACATGTAGACTGCAATATGAGGACAGTAAACAACACCGTCGAAGCAATTTTTTTTGGTACATGTTGCAGATATAAGTTTGACCAGTAGATGGCAGTCAAACATAAGAGATATGATTACAGTAAACAACACCGAAACCTTAAATATGCCATTGAAAATAAAGAACATTACACACAGCGCTTAAAAATCCGTCAAAATGTTTTAGTACGACTTTGAAGCCGCACCGCTTGATGGATTGTCGGCCCATTCAGGCTACCTTTGTCAGAGATACAAGTATTACTATGGTGTGTGTATAAGGACCGCAAAATGGCACCCATTAGCAGACATATTATCTGGCGCTTTGTTTCACAATATTGTGCAAAACCAACTTTTCTTACCTTCTGGTACCTGCTGATGTGTATTTGAGATCTGCATAAATCCTGAAAATTTGCGCACGTACGCCACTGTAGTCCGTGTCGATGCCGTAATCGATAAGCTTCTTCTTTTTCTCTCTCTTCTTGTTATGGGACATTCACCCTCTTCTGTTGCCATTTCTAATATCAAGTAGTGTAAAGTTCTAACTCCGGGGTAGGGAACCTATGGCTCGCGAGCCAGATGTGGCTCTTTTGATGACTGCATCTGGCTCTTAGATACATCTTAGCTGGCATTGCTTAACACAATAATTATGAATAATTCCGTTCAAAATATAAAACATTCTCATGCATTCTAATCCATCCATCCGTTTCCTACCGCACTTGTTCAAGAAGTCGCATAAATGATAAGAAGTATTCCCGACTGTGAACAGCTAGCGCTTCATCTTAGACTTAGACTTCCTTTTCATTGTCATTTGAATTTGAACTTTACAGAACAGATAAGAAATACATTTTGTTGCATTATTACATTATCGTTGCATCTGTGGTCAACTGATAACCTCTCGAGGTTATCAGCGAGGTTATCCCGAGGTTCGAAGCGACTGGATCGGAAATGGCGTGAAGGTAATGACATCTTTTGATTTTAACACTTAAAAGTACTTAAAAAACAAAGGGTATAAACAAAAACTCGCACAAAGGCAGAACTATGGACTTAAAACAAAACTTGCAAACTATGGCATGAATAACGGAAACTTACTTGGAACGAGAAAAGTGCATGAAATAGAGCAGCGTAGATCATCAGGGTGATATCGCCAGGCTGACTGCCTGGCAACTGCAAGCTTCATAATAATATTAGTAATAATCATCAATCAATCAATCAATGTTTACTTATATAGCCCTAAATCACTAGTGTCTCAAAGGGCTGCACAAACCACTACGACATCCTCGGTAGGCCCACATAAGGGCAAGGAAAACTCACACCCAGTGGGACATCGGTGACAATAATGACCCAGTGGGACATCGGTGACAATAATGACCCAGTGGGACGTCGGTGACAATGATGACTATGAGAACATGATACTGTGAAAGATCAATCCATAATGGATCCAACACAGTCGTGAGAGTCCAGTCCAAAGCGGATCCAACACAGCAGCGAGAGTCCCGTTCACAGCGGAGCCAGCAGGAAACCATCCCAAGTGGAGGCTGATCAGCAGCGCAGAGATGTCCCCAGCCGATACACAGGCGAGCAGTACATGGCCACCGGATCGGACCGGACCCCCTCCACAAAGGAGAGTGGGACATAGAAGAAAAAGAAAAGAAACGGCAGATCAACTGGTCTAAAAAGGGAGTCTATTTAAAGGCTAACAATAACAATAAATTGTATTTATAGAGCGCGTTTTTGGGCACTCAAGGACACCGTACAAAATCAAAACAATAAAATCAAATTTGATAAAAACAACAATAATAACAACAACAAAGATAGATAAAATGATTACAAAGAATAAGCAGTCCGGAATTTGGTGTGTTTTGAGTCTTGACTTGACGAAGGATATTGAGTCCTAGTTACGAAGGTCTGGTTTCAAAGAGTTCCAAAGATGTGGAGCAGTGCGACCGAAAGCTTGGGCATCCATGGTGAGATGGATGGATGAAGAGGATCTTAGGGAACGTGAGGGCGTGGCGACATGGATCAGGTCAGAGAGATATGATGGAGAGAGGTTATGGACGGCTTTGAGAGTGAGGAGAACTATTTTAAAGTGAATACGATTGTTGATTGGGTAGCCAGTGGAGTTGGTGCAGAACAGGGGTGATGTGCCGGATTGAAGGGGTTCTGCTGATTATCCGGGCTGCGGAGTTCTGGAGAAGCTGAAGTTTGTGAAGTGACTTGTGAGGGAGACCCAACAGGAGAGAGTTGCAATAGTCCAGGCGAGAGGTGACCAGGCTATGAATAGTGTGATGTGGTGATTGACAACAGGTGCATGAGTCCAAATGAATCAGGTGCGTGACATGAGGACAGGTGAAAACTAGTGGGTTGTCATGGAAACAAAGCAGGGAGTGAAAAAACTGGAACTGACAGAATCCAAAAACCAATCAGAACATAGCCAAGCTAAACATGATCACCAGGACATGACAGTAGGAGAGGTGGGCAGAGCAGAGAAGAGACGGCAGATCAACTGGTCTAAAAGGGAGGTCTATTTAAAGGCTAGAGTATACACATGGGTTTTAAGATGGGACTTTTTCTCTAAATATAACACTCTTTGAGACAGAAATACCGACCACATTCATAATTTCTGTTTCAAAATTATCCATCCATCCATCCATCATCTTCCGCTTATCCGAGGTCGGGTCGCGGGGGCAACAGCTTAAGCAGGGAAGCCCAGACTTCCCTCTCCCCAGCCACTTCGTCTAGCTCTTCCCGGGGGATCCCGAGGCGTTCCCAGGCCAGCCGGGAGACATAGTCTTCCCAACGTGTCCTGGGTCTTCCCCGTGGCCTCCTACCGGTTGGACGTGCCCTAAACACCTCCCTAGGGAGGCGTTCGGGTGACATCCTGACCAGATGCCCGAACCACCTCATCTGGCTCCTCTCGATGTGGAGGAGCAGCGGCTTTACTTTGAGTTCCTCCCGGATGGCAGAGCTTCTCACCCTATCTCTAAGGGAGAGACCCAAACTCATTTGGGCCGCTTGTACCCGTGATCTTATCCTTTCGGTCATGACCCAAAGCTCATGACCATAGGTGAGGATGGGAACGTAGATCGACCGGTGAATTGAGAGCTTTGCCTTCCGGCTCAGCTCCTTCTTCACCACAACGGATCGGTACAACGGCCGCATTACTGAAGACGCCGCACCGATCCGCCTGTCGATCTCACGATCCACTCTTCCCTCACCCGTGAACAAGACTCCTAGGTACTTGAACTCCTCCACTTGGGGCAGGGTCTCCTCCCCAACCCGGAGATGGCACTCCACCCTTTTCCGGGCGAGAACCATGGACTCGGACTTGGAGGCGCTGATTCTCATTCCGGTCGCTTCACACTCGGCTGCGAACCGATCCAGTGAGAGCTGAAGATCCCGGCCAGATGAAGCCATCAGGACCACATCATCTGCAAAAAGCAGAGACCAAAGGCGGTCCTTTGTCACTGATCCTGTTCATATCTTTTATGGACAGAATTTCTAGGCGCAGTCAAGGCGTTGAGGGGCCGCAGGATTAGGTCTCCGCTTTTTACAGATGATGTTTCAAAATTAAATTCAGATGAACCAATCTTGTTTTATTTTTCAATTTTCATTCATGAGACGAGAATTCCGTGACCAAAACACACTCTGGCCCAGAGAGGACCCTGGTTACAGGAGGTCAGTCACACTAACATCCCAGCGGTGTTTTGTTGTACGTCGGCGGCCTCGTTCAAAGGAAACAAGTCAAAGAACACCGGAAAGATGCCGACATACACTGAAGGGGAACCCAGCGCTCCTCAAATTTAATGAAAACTGCGGACTTTATCAGCAAAAAGTGATGAGTATGCAGGACACGGCTCACTAGGATTTTATCAGTCTTGATCTGAATTGTAACCTTCTTGTCACCGCACCATGGAGACAAAGGACAGAAGTGATGTATATTTCATGTGATGGAATCTTTTTCAAAAACGGTGTCCTCTTTTTGACAAGGCCCTCTCGTCTCCTTCGTTCTTTGAATTTAGGATACTTTCAATCGATCAATGTTTACTTATATAGCCCTGAATCACTAGTGTCTCAAAGGGCTGCACAAACCACCACGACATCCTCGGTAGGCCCACATAAGGGCAAGGAAAACTCACACCCAGTGGGACGTCGGTGACAATGATGACTATGAGAACCTTGGAGAGGAGGAAAGCAATGGATGTCGAGCGGGTCTAACATGATACCGTGAAAGTTCAATCCATAATGGATCCAACAGAGTCGCCAGAGTCCAGTCCAAAGCGGATCCAACACAGCAGCGAGAGTCCCGTTCACAGCGGAGCCAGCAGGAAACCATCCCAAGCGGAGGCGGATCAGCAGCGCAGAGATGTCCCCAGCCGATACACAGGCGAGCAGTACATGGCCACCGGATCGGACTCCTATGTCCCACTCGCCACAAGGGAGAGTGGGACATAGGAGAAAAAGAAAAGAAACGGCAGATCAACTGGTCTAAAAAGGGAGTCTATTTAAAGGCTAGACTATACAAATGAGTTTTAAGGTGAGACTTAAATGCTTCTACTGAGGTGGCATCTCGAACTGTTACCGGGAGGGCATTCCAGAGTACTGGAGCCCGAAATGAAAATGCTCTATAGCCCGCAGACTTTTTTTGGGCTTTGGGAATCACTAATAAGCCGGAATCCTTTGAACGCAGATTTCTTGCCGGGACATATGGTACAATACAATCGGCAAGATAGGATGGAGCTAGACCGTGTAGTATTTTATACGTAAGTAGTAAAACCTTAAAGTCACATCTTAAGTGCACAGGAAGCCAGTGCAGGTGAGCCAGTACAGGCGTAATGTGATCAAACTTTCTTGTTCTTGTCAAAAGTCTAGCAGCCACATTTTGTACCAACTGTAATCTTTTAATGCTAGACATGGGGAGACCCGAAAATAATACGTTACAGTTATCGAGACGAGACGTAACAAACGCATGGATAATGATTTCCGCGTCTTTAGTGGACAAAATGGAGCGAATTTTAGCGATATTACGGAGATGAAAGAAGGCCGTTTTAGTAACGCTTTTAATGTGTGACTCAAAGGAGAGAGTTGGGTCGAAGATAATACCCAGACTCTTTACCGACTCACCTTGTTTAATTATTTGGTTGTCAAATGTTAGAGTTGTATTATTAAATAGAGGTCGGTGTCTAGCAGGACCGATAATCAGCATTTCCGTTTTTTTGGCGTTGAGTTGCAAAAAGTTAGCGGACATCCATTGTTTAATTTCATTAAGACACGCCTCCAGCTGACTACAGATCCTCATATTCATCTATATTATGTTTACAGTGAGCTGAGATAAAGGTTACACGGAATTGCTGTTCCGAGGTGCTTAGATGAGTCCATAGAGAACATTCAGTGTGAGAACTGGTGCTGGGTTTTGGTCAGAGACAGGCGAGGAAACAGACTGGCACATAATAGCAGCCGCATTTTGTACCAACTGTAATCTTTTAATGCTAGACATGGGGAGACCCGAAAATAATACGTTACAGTAATCGAGACGAGACGTAACAAACGCATGGATAATGATCTCAGCGTCTTTAGTGGACAGAATGGAGCGAATTTTAGCGACCGGATTGATTGTTTCACATAGATTGTTGGACTTTAAACATAGGCTACACTCACTTTATTTTGTGAAGTTTGGCCAAGTGTGAACTTCCTGTTTACATTTTTGCTAAATATGTACAATGTGGAGTGGCGGAGCCGACGGGCTGACGGCAAGGCAGCTCTTCCCAAGATGGCGGTAAGGAGGCGGAGAATGCGACGGAGCGTAGAGGCGGGGCGTGCCGGGAGCGACGCCTGTGCAATCTAATTTAGGTGCTAATTTCCTTCTGATGTATAAAAGGGCAGAAGGAGCAGCAGCGCATGAGTAGCGAGAGGGACAGAGAGCCATAGACGAGGACGACGACGACGGCGGCTGAAAGAGCAAACCGTGAGCGAGCAGTGGAGGAAGGAGCAGAAAAGCGATCCAAGCTGCAGACGGATCTATTGCAGAATAAAAGATTCAAACCTGCTCAAAAGCTTGTCCTACCTGGGTGGCCCATTGAACCAGCACGACGACAGCAAGCGACAGTCATACAAATTTAGGGAAACCCCTGACTTGCATTATTTCACTGCCATGCTTTTATTTGGAAGGGCCTGACTTTATATATGCAAACGGAAGGGTCAGTGCGGCAATGTTCTTCGAGCGTTGCTGAAAACTATTATTTTCCCGAGGAAGTTTAAATACAGGGATTAAGTTAAAGTTAAAGTTAAAGTACCAATGATTGTCACACACACACTAGGTGTGGTGAAATTCTTCCTCTGCATTTGACCCATCCCCTTGTTCACCCCCTGGGAGGTGAGGGGAGCAGAGGGCAGCAGCGTTGGTCACGCCCGGGAATCATTTTTGGTGATTTAACGTCCAATAACCTGCTCAGTGGCTTTGTGGTTAGACTGTCCGCCATGAAATCAGTAGGTTGGGTGTTCAAACCCCGGCCGAGTCATACCAAAGACTTTAAAATTGGGACTTATCAGCTCCCTGCTTGGCACTCAGCATACAGGGTTGGAATTGGGGGTTAAATCACCAAAATAATTCCCGAGCGCGGCCACCGCTGCTGCTCACTGCTCCCCTCACCTCCCAAGGGGTGGAACAAGGGCAGGGGACGGGTCCAATGCAGAGGGTCATTTCACATACTTAGTGTGTGTGTGTGAGACTATCAGTGGTACTTTACTTATGATGACATTCACTTCAGCTCCAGACTTCCACTGTTAGTTTGAGATCGGCCGGTTGTGAGTTCAAACCCCGGCCGAGTCATACTCCATCCATCCATCCATCATCTTCCGCTTATCCGAGGTCGGGTCGCGGGGGCAGCAGCCTAAGCAGGGAAGCCCAGACTTCCCTCTCTCCAGCCACTTCGTCTAGCTCTTCCCGGGGGATCCCGAGGTGTTCCCAGGCCAGCCGGGAGACATAGTCTTCCCAACGTGTCCTGGGTCTTCCCCGTGGCCTCCTACCGGTTGGACGTGCTCTAAACACCTCCCTAGGGAGGCGTTCGGGGTGGCATCCTGACCAGATGCCCGAACCACCTCATCTGGCTCCTCTCGATGTGGACGATCAGCGGCTTTACTTTGAGTTTCTCCCGAATGACAGAGCTTCTCACCCTATCTCTAAGGGAGAGACCCAAACTCATTTCGGCCGCTTGTACCCGTGATCTTATCCTTTCGGTCATGACCCAAAGCTCATGACCATAGGTGAGGATGGGAACGTAGATCGACCGGTAAATTGAGAGCTTTGCCTTCCGGCTCAGCTCCTTCTTCACCACAACGGATCAATACAACGTCCGCATTACTGAAGACGCCGCACCAATCCGCCTGTCGATCTCACGATCCACTCTTCCCCCACTCGTGAACAAGACTCCTAGGTACTTGAACTCCTCCACCCTTTTCCGGGCGAGAACCATGGACTTGGACTTGGTCATACTAAAGACTACAAAAATGGGACATTACCTCCCTGCTTGGCACTCAGCATAAAGGGTTGGAATTGGGGGTTAAATCACCAAAATTGTTCCCGAGCGCGGCCACCGCTGCTGCTCACTGCTCCCCTCACCCCTCAAGGGGTGGAACAAGGGAAGGGGATGGGTCAAATGCAGAGGTTCATTTCACCACACCTAGTGTGTGTGTGTGTGTGACTATCAGTGGTATTTTACTTATTATAACTTTGACTTCAGCTCCAGACTTCTACGGTTTGTTTGAGGTTGTCATTACTGCCACAAGTGGTGGAAATGTGCATTACAATCGAGTACCGCTACATCCCACACAGACCACATCTGAGAACAGACAAAGTCAAACCTGCTCAGCGGCCTTGTGGTTAGAGCAGGGGTAGTGAAGTGAAGTGAAGTGAATGATATTTATATAGCGCTTTTTCTCTAGTGACTCAAAGCGCTTTACATAGTGAAACCCAATATCTAAGTTACATTTAAACCTGTGTGGGTGGCCCTGGGAGCAGGTTAGTAAAGTGTCTTGCCCAAGGACACAACGGCAGTGACTAGGATGGTGGAAGCGGGAATCGAACCTGCAACCCTCAAGTTGCTGGCACGGCTGCTCTACCAACCGAGCTATACCGCCCGTAGGGAACCTGTGGCTCTTTTGATGACCGCATCTGGCTCTCAGATAAATCTTAGCTGAGGTTGCTTAACCCGATAAGTATTTAATAATTCCGCCGGTAGTCACAGTGTTGAAAAAAAAAACAACATTCAAAATATAAAACATTCTCATGCATTTTAATCCATCCATCTGCTTCTATCGCACCTGTTCAAAAAGTCGCATTAATGGTCAAAAGTATCTAGTCAGAGCGTGGGACAACACTGTCCAGGTTTACGAGTTTCTCCTCATTGAGCTAAATTGAATCCTGTCTCTGTTTAATTCCTTGCTTCTTGTCTGTTTAATAGATGTCATCGGTGTTTGAAGCTGACAGTTGTATTCAGTGTTAAAAAATCTGATACGGCTCTCATGGAAATATTTTTTTAAATATTTGGCTTTCATGGCTCTCTCAGCCAAAAAAGGTTCCCGACCCCTGGGTTAGAGTATTCGCCTTGAGATCGGTAGGTCCTTAGTTCAAACCATACCAAAGACTATCAAAATGGGACATTACGTCCCTGCTTGGCACTCATAGGTGGGAATTGGGGGTAAATCACATTGTTTATAATCATAGCTTCCAGCAGCAAGAGCTATGCGGATCGAGAAAGCGACTATTTCCCCATTAATTTGAGCGAGGATGAAAGATTTGTGGATGAGGAAATTTAGAGTGAAGGACTAGAACGGCGTGGCGCAGTGGGAGAGTGACCGTGCGCAACCCGAGGGTCCCTGGTTCAAATCCCACCTAGTACCAACCTCGTCACGTCCGTTGTGTCCTGAGCAAGACACTTCACCCTTGCTCCTGATGGGTGCTGGTTGGCGCCTTGCATGGCAGCTCCCTCCATCAGTGTGTAAATGTGGAAGTAGTGTCAAAGCGCTTTGAGTACCTAGAAGGTAGAAAAGCGCTATACAAGTACAACCCATTTATCATTTATCATTTATTCCCGAGCATGACCACTGCTGGTCATCACTGCTCCCCTCACCTCCCAGGGAGTGGAACAAGGGGATGGGTCAAGTGCAGTGGGAGGTGAGGGGAACAGTGAGCAGCAGCGGTGGCCGCGCCCGGCAATAATTTTGCTGATTTAACCCCCGATTCCCTGCGATGAGGTGGCGACTTGTCCAGGGTGTACGCCGCCTTCCGCCCGATTGAAGCTGACTTAGGCACCAGCGCCCCAAAGGGAATAAGCAGTAGAAAATGGATGGATGGAACCCTCAATTCCAACCCTTGATGCTGAGTGCCAAGCAGGGAGGCAATGGGTCCCATATTTATAGTCTTTGGTACGACTCAGCCGGGGTTTGAACTCACGACCTACCGATCTCAGTGAAGTGAAGTGAATTATATTTATATAGCGCTTTTTCTCTAGTGACTCAAAGCACTTTACATAGTGAAACCCAATATCTAAGTTACAATCAAACCAGTGTGGGTGGCACTGGGAGCAGGTGGGTAAAGTGTCTTGCCCAAGGACACAACGGCAGTGACTAGGTTGGCAGAAGCGGGAATTGAACCTGCAACCCTCAAGTTGCTGGCACGGCCACTCTACCAACTGAGCTAAACCGCCTCAGGGCGGACAATCTAACCACAAGCCCACTGTTCAACATTTATGCGGCATCCATTGCTTTCGGCCCACATTTGAGGTCCTCTCCAAGGTTTCTCATAGTCAGCATTGTCACTGGCGTCCCACTGGATGTGAGTTCTCCCTGCCCACTGGGTGTGAGTTTTCCTTGCCCTTATGTGGGTTCTTCCGCGGATGTCGTAGTCGTAGTGGTTTGTACAGTCCTTTGAGACATTTGTGATTTAGGTCTATATAAATAAACATTGATTGATTGACATTGAAGAATGTTTTAATGTAGACACAAGGAATCATAATACTGCTGTGATTATATGTGTTAGAAGTGTTCATCCAAGGCTAAGGCAAAATATTGAGATCGTGTATCGTGACATGGCGTAAAAATATCGAGATATTAATAAAAAAAAGCCCATGTCGCTCAGCCTTATGGTATTAACATCATCAACAGGAGAGAACATCTCTTTGAAGTTTTCAACCACCTGTTTTTTTTTTTTCCGTCTCTTTTGGCGTTTCAAAAGCGTTGCTGTGAAAATGAGACCATTAACCAGATGACAAATGGTGGAAATCTTTTGACACCGTTCCAATTACCGCGGCATCCAATGGTAATGCAATTCACATCAAGGTGTAAAACAATTACGGGGAAATAATTACACAGATGTGTCTTTGTCACAGTGGGGGGGGGGGGGGGGGGGGGGCAAAGGTGGCCTAATGACAGGCGATACAACCTCTCCCCCAATGAGCTTTAATTGGATGGTCATTAAAATGGTCACAAATATCCAATTAACGCATCCTCAAATATACAAGAAGGTTGCGTTTGAATCACTCAACAGGTTCTTAGTCGGGCTGGGATGAGAATCTGCACCGTGGTTCTCGCCCGGAAAAGGGTGGAGTGTCATCTCCGGATTCAGGAGGAACGGTGTGGTTTTCCGTCCTGGTCGTGGAACTGTGGACCAGCTCTATACTCTCGGCAGGGTTCTTGAGGGTGCATGGGAGTTTGCCCAACCAGTCTACAGGTGCTTTGTGGACTTGGAGAAGGCATTGGACCGTGTCCCTCGGGAAGTCCTGTGGGGAGTTCTCAGAGACTATGGGGTATCGGACTGTCTGATTGTGGCGGTCCGCTCCCAGAGCATGGTCCGCATTGCCGGCAGTAAGTCGAACACATTTCCAGTGAGGGTTGGACTCCGCCAAGGCTGTCCTTTGTCACCGATTCTGTTCATAACTTTTATGGACAGAATTTCTAGGCGCAGTCAAGGCGTTGAGGGGTTCCGGTTTAGGTGACCGCGGGATTAGGTCTCTGCTTTTTGCAGATGATGTGGTCCTGATGGCTTCATCTGACCGGGATCTTCAGCTCTCACTGGATCGGTTTCCAGCCGAGTGTGAAGCGGCCGGAATGAGAATCAGTACCTCCAAGTCCGAGTCCGTGGTTCTCGCCCGGAAAAGGGTGGAGTGCCATCTCCGGGTTGGGGAGGAGACCCTGGCCCAAGTTGCGTTCAAGTACCTAGGAGTCTTGTTCACGAGTGAGGGAAGAGTGGATGGTGAGATCGACAGGCGGATCGGTGCGGCGTCTTCAGTAATGCGGACGTTGTACCGATCCGTTGTGGTGAAGGAGGAGCTGAGCCGGAAGGCAAAGCTCCCAATTTACCAGTCGATCTACGTTCCCATCCCCACCTATGGTCATGAGCGAAAGGACAAGACACGGGTAAAAGCGGCCGAAATGAGTTTCCTCCACCGGGTGGCGGGTCTCTCCCTTAGAGATAGGGTGAGAAGCTCTGCCATCCGGGGGGATCTCGAAGTAAAGCCGCTGTGCTGATTGACAACAGGTGCATGAGTCCAAATGAATCAGGTGCGTGACAAGTGGTAGCCTTAGCTTCCAGTGCAATCGGCACATTTTTCCGTCGGCTTGTTTCCTGTTTTTTGTACCTCCTTTGATTGGGTAGCCAGTGGAGTTGGTGCAGAACAGGGGGGATGTGCCGGATTGAAGGGGTTCTGGTGATTATCCGGGCTGCGGAGTTGTGGGGAAGCTGAAGTCCGTGAAGTGACTTGTGAGGGAGACCCAACAGGAGAGAGTTGCAATAGTCCAGGCGAGAGGTGACCAGGCTATATGAATAGTGTGATGTGGTGATTGACAACAGGTGCATGAGTCCAAATCAATCAGGTGCGTGACATGAGGACAGGTGAAAAACTAATGGGTTGTCATGGAAACAAAGCAGGGAGTGAAAAAAACAGGAACTGACAAAATCCAAAAACCAAACAGAACATAGGCAAGCTAAACATGATCACCAGGACATGACAGCTGGAGAGGGGGGCAGGGCAGAAAAGAGACGGCAGGTCAACTGGTCTACACGGGGGGTGTAGTTAAGTATACAAATGGGTTTTAAGATGGTACTTAACTTTTTAATTTTTTCACTAAATAAAACACTCTTTGTGTTACGCCTGTTTTGTTTTGGTCATGTTCGGTTTCGTTTTTTTGGACACTCAGTTCCTGTTTTGCACTTCCTGGTTTGTTTTTGTTACCATGACTACTCATTAGTTTTCAACTGTCACACACCTGTCTCACGTTTTGGCACTGGCTCACCTGTTTTCAATAATCATGTCACTGCTATTTAAGCCATTCCGTTTCTGTTCTTCGTCCTGGCAACATCACCTCCTTCACGCCCCCGATTACCTGCTATGCACCTTCTTGGGCGGTATAGCTCGGTTGGTAGAGTGGCCGTGCCAGCAACTTGGGGGTTGCAGGTTCGATTCCCGCTTGCGCCATCCTAGTCACTGCCGTTGTGTCCTTGGGCAAGACACTTTACCCACCTGCTCCCAGTGCCACCCACACTGGTTTAAATGTAACTTAGATATTGGATGTCACTATGTAAAGCGCTTTGAGTCACTTGAGAAAAGCGCTATATAAATATAATTCACTTCACTTCACTTCACTTCTATGCCTTCCATGCCCCTTGTCTTTTTCCAAGTAAGTTTTTGTTATTCATGCCATTGTGCAAGTGTTTTGTTTCGTGTTTATAGTTATAGCTTCTGTGCTAGTCTTTTGTTTCAGAGCCCAGTTTTGCACCCTCGTGTGCAATTTATTTGTTTATTCCTTTTTAGTGTTAAAGTAAAGATGTCTTCACCTTCACACCATCGCCGTTTCCACTCCATTCGCTTCGCACCTCGGGAAAACAATCCAAGTCCAAGTCGTAGTTTGACACATTGAGACTGAAAAACAGACCGCATTCATAATTTGTATTTCAAAATCAAATCAGATAAACCAATCTTGTTTTATTTTTTCATTCATGAGATGAGAATTCCTTGACCAAAACCCTCTCCGGTCCAGAGAGGACTTTGGTTACAAGAGGTCACAGGAGGGATCTCAAAGTAAAGCCGCTCGTCCTCCACATCGAGAAGAGCCAGATGAGGTGGTTCGGGCATCTGGTCAGGATGCCAACTGAACGCCTCCCTAAGGAGGTGTTTAGGGTACGTCCAACCGGTAAGAGGGGGAAGACCCAGGACACGTTGGGTCTCCTGGCTGACCTGGGAATGCCTCAGGATCACCCGGGAAGAGCTGAACGAAGTGGCTGGGGAGAAGAAAGTCTGGGCTTCCCTGCTTAGGCTGCTGCCCCCGCGACCCGACCTCGGATAAGCGGAAGAAGATGGATGGATGGATGGATGGTTCTTAGTCTGAGACGTGCGCCACGGGCTGGTGATGGTCTTTATATCCCACAAGATAACTTTTCACAATACGCGGATGTTTTACGTGTAGGTGGAGCGAAAACTGCAAAAGTGAGAGGAATACAAAGCGAGGCTGTTTTCCGAGATCCGGCAAAGATCATCAAATATGGCGTTTACCGTCACATTCTGTATGGAAATTGTACTGTCAGTGTGAATAATGGTCCAATCCAACAACGGCGTGGTGAGCCAACAAAACAAACCTAAGAAGAGAATCACCGCAGTTTAAAAAGACTCCGGCTTATTAGTGATTCCTAAAGCCCCAAAAAAAGTCTGCGGGCTATAGAGCGTTTTCCGTTCAGGCTCCAGTACTCTGGAATGCCCTCCCGGTAACAGTTCGAGATGCTACCTCAGTAGAAGCATTTAAGTCTCACCTTAAAACACATCAGTATACGCTAGCCTTTAAATAGACCTCCTTTTTAGACCAGTTGATCTGCCGCTTCTTTTCTTTTTCTCCTATGTCCCCCCCTCCCTTGTGGAGGGGGTCCGGTCCGATGACCATGGATGAAGTACCGGCTGTCCAGAGTCGAGACCCAGGATGGACCGCTCGCCTGTGTATCGGTTGGGGACATCTCTACGCTGCTGATCCGCCTCCGCTTGAGATGGTTTCCTGTGGACGGGACTCTCGCTGCTGTCTTGGATCCGCTTTGAACTGAACTCTCGCGGCTGTGTTGGAGCCACTATGGATTGAACTTTCACAGTATCATCTCCACGGTGGCAGAGGGGTTAGTGCGTCTGCCTCACAATACGAAGGCCCTGCAGTCCTGGGTTCAAATCCAGGCTCGGGATCTTTCTGTGTGGAGTTTGCATGTTCTCCCCGTGACTGCGTGGGTTCTCTCCGGGTACTCCGGCTTCCTCCAAAGACATGCACCTGGGGATAGGTTGATTGGCAACACTAAATTGGCCCTAGTGTGTGAATGTGAGTGTGAATGTTGTCTGTCTATCTGTGTTGGCCCTGCGATGAGGTGGCGACTTGTCCAGGGTGTACCCCGCCTTCCGCCCGATTGTAGCTGAGATAGGCGCCAGCGCCCCCCGCGACCCCAAAAGGGAATAAGCGGTAGAAAATGGATGGATGGATGTTAGACCCGCTCGACATCCATTGCTTTCGGTCCCCTAGAGGGGGGGGTTGCCCACTTCTGAGGTCCTCTCCAAGGTTTCTCATAGTCAGCATTGTCACTGGCGTCCCACTGGGTGTGAGTTTTCCTTGCCCTTTTGTGGGTTCTTCCGAGGATGTCGTAATCATAATGGTTTGTACAGTCCTTTGAGACATTTGTGATTTAGGGCTATATAAACAAACATTGATTGATTGAGTTTCAAGCAAGGGAAGATCACTTCTTTGGCGAAAAAAAAACAAAAAAAACATCCCCACCTTCTCCTTGTCCCCATCTTTCTCCGTTCACCGCACACTCTTATTTTGTGCAGGTGCATCCGCAGTGATCTATTTTCCTCTTCACATCTTTTAATGATTCATGCTTTGAGGTTTTCCCTCCCCCTCATTCGAAAAGGCTTACGGAACAAAGAGAGGGAATGAGAGGAAGAGGACCAAAAAAAAAGTGCACCATCATGAGGATTAGAGTAAAAGCGTGGGATTAAAGAGAAAGAATACACAAGAGTATACCAGTGCTATAAAAAGTCGGTACGTTGGTTTCTCTCTGATACATCAGTGGGGGGAGGGGGGGTACCACGATTAATACCGTCTGGTACGACGTTTAATACTTCTGTCACTTGTTTTTTTTTTTTGTTTTTTTTCAAGCACACGTTGTTGTGACTCCTTACAAAATGACTCATGTTTGCATTTCAAAGACGTTTTCCAGGGCTGGAACCTATCCCAGTAACATGTGATGTAGGAGTGTAAACAGGATCATATATCCATCCATCCATGTTCTACCGCTTTTTGCCTTTGGGGTGGCGGGGGAAGCTGGTGCCTATCTCAGCTACTATCGGGCGGAAGGCGGCGTACACCCTGGACAAGTTGTCAGCTAATTGCATATAATTGACAATATTACCGTTTTTTCTAAAAAAAAATAAAAAAATAAAAAATCATAACATGATCACTACTGCCTGTTTTTTTTGTATTCTTATTTTTACTGCTATCTTTTTATTCTTATTGTTACTTTTCATTTGTATTTGTTATTGTTATATTGTCTATTTTATTTCCATCTATACCTCCATTACTTACTTTTTAAATTCAATCTAACTCTCCTGAAGGAATCAAAAAAGTAATATCTATCTATCTATCAATCTATCTATCTATCTATCTATCTATCTATCTATCTATCTATCTATCTATCTATCTATCTATCTATCTATCTATCTATCTATCTATCTATCTATCTATCTATCTATCTATCTATCTATCTATCTATCTATCTATCTATCTATCTATCTATCTATCTATCTATCCATCCATCCATCCATCCATCTATCTATCTATCCCCCCTCTCTCTCTTTCTCCATCTATCCATCTATCTATCTATCTATCTATCTATCTATCCATCCATCCATCCATCCATCCATCCACCCACCCACCCATCCATCCATCCATCCATCTACCCACCCACCCACCCACCCACCCATCCATCCATCCATCCATCCATCCATCCATCCATCCATCCATCCATCTATCTATCTATCTATCTATCTATCTATCTATCTATCTATCTATCTATCTATCTATCTATCTATCTATCTATCTATCTATCTATCCATCCATCTATCTATCTATCTATCTGTCACGCTCATGGGATTCATGTTTTGTTTTGGTCATGTTCGGTTTGGTTTTTTGGACATTCAGCTGTTGTTCCTGCACTTCCTTGTTTTTCTTCTTTGCATAGCAACTCATTAGTTTCCACCTTGTCTTTCAAGTCACGCCCCTGTCCTCAGTTCTCACACCTGTAGATAATTATCACAGCTATTATTTAAACCACAGTTACCAGGTAGTCAGCCTGGCAACTTCATATTCCTCAACTGCTTCATGCCATGCTATGCTGTTTATTATTTCTGTCCACGCCACGTAAGTTTTTGGTTTGTTTTATGCCACAGTAAATGTCTTTTGATTTTTTTTCGTTTACAGTCATACCTTTGTGCTAGTAATTTGTTTTCAGTAGTCAAGTTTGTCCTCCGCCATTGTGCGCGCCATTTGTTAGTTATATTGTTTAATAAATAAAAATCTACTTACATTCTCGCCTGGCCCGTGCCAATTTCCCTTTGCATCGGAGAAACAATCCAAGTCATAGTCCAAGCCTGACTGTATCTATCTATCTATCTATGGATGAATGACAAAAACAGGTTTCTACCCCAGGCCTTGGCAATTATTTTGACTCGGGGGGCCAGATTTAGAGAAAAAAAAAATGTGTGTGGGGGCCTGTATACCTGATTTTTAGGATCACTAATTCAAAACCTCACAATGTCTGATGGAATGCTAAAAATGCTATGACAGACTGCGTTAATTTTTTTTTACTGAATGAGAAACCCAGAATGTAGGGTTAGTGCTGGGCTTGTAAGCAGTTGTATTAAGATCGGATCAGGGCTGAAGATAAATATAGAAATGTATGAAATAAAAAAAATAAATGTTTTTTGTGTACATTTTTTTACTTTGCATTAAAAAAAATCCATTATAGACTGCTTCTAAAATGCCCATAAAAAGTGGTAGATGTTTGAAAACATAACACATAGCCACAGGTAGTGTCATGTTTTGTTTGGTTATGTTCTGTTTGGTTAAAACTCCATTAGTTCCTGTTTTTACGCATCCTTATTGGTTTTGTCACCATGACGACCATTAGTTTCACCTGTCTCACGTGTTGGACTCATGCACCTGCTATCAATCATCACACGACTATTTAAGCCTGTAGTTGCCAGGTCGTCGGCTGGCGTCATCACTCGTCCTCTGCTCATTCCGTGCAATACTTCCACGCTGGTTGCCTGCTTTTCCAAGTAAGTTTTGTGTATTCATGTCACGTTTAGCGAGTCTTTTTTTTCTTGCCCATGGTCTACGTTAAGTGTAAGTTTTGCTTCTTGTCTCTGCCTTGTGCGCCTTTTGTTTACAATTTTCACAGTAATAATCAAATCATGTATTTACCTTCACGCCATGTCCAGTCCTAATCTTTTGCATCTCGGGAAAACAATCCACGCGGTAAACTGCCTCATAGTCCACAGTTTGACAGGTAGGGGCATGACAACATGAATTTGCAGTAAATGAGTGTCTCTGTGGTAGAAGTAGAAGCATTTAAGTCTCACCTTAAAACTCATCTGTATACTCTAGCCTTTAAATAGACCTCCTTTTTCAGACCAGTTGATCTGCCGCTTATTTTCTTTCTCCTATGTAGGGGTCCGGTCCGATGACCATGGATGAAGTACTGGCTGTCCAGAGTCGAGACCCGGGATGGACCGCTCGCCTGTGTATCGGTTGGGGACATCTCTACGCTGCTGATCCGACTCCGCTTGGGATGGTTTCCTGTGGACGGGACTCTCGCTGCTGTCTTGGATCCGCTTTGAACTGAACTCTCGCGGCTGTGTTGGAGCCACTATTGATTGAACTTTCACAGTATCATGTTAGACCCGCTCAACATCCATTGCTTTCGGTCCCCTAGGGGGGGGGGGGGTTGCCCATAACTGAGGTCCTCTCCAAGGTTTCTCATAGTCAGCATTGTCACTGGCGTCCCACTGGATGTGAATTCTCCCTGCCCACTGGGTGTGAGTTTTCCTTGCCCTTTTGTGGGTTCTTCCGAGGATGTTGTAGTCGTAATGATTTGTGCAGTCCTTTGAGACATTTGTGATTTGGGGCTATATAAATAAACATTGATTGATTGATTGATTGATTGATACTCTGTATAGTACACGCAAACACCTAATTTAAATGACTCGAACTGCGAGTGTGCGCTGATGGTAGGCCAGAGGGTTCCAGGTTTGATTCCAGCCCCTTGCCTGCCGAGTCTCTGCCGCTGTGCCCTTGGGCAAGACATTTTACATGGTTTAGATATAGCTTAAACATGTAGGTAATGGGTTTTACAATGTAAAGAGTCTCTCGAGAGAAAAAGAGCTATATAAATACAATTCACTTCCCTTGACTGAAAAAACACCAGCAGACATGGATTTAATTTGTTTTACTGAGCCTCTTGTGTCCCCCATCGGCTGAAAAAAAATCATTTTGCTGAATATAGGATGCGTTTGTGTTTATGCACTGTTGTATTACTGAGAACAAACACACGGAATACAACTGCTATGATACAAAAAGCGGTAGGGGTTAAATAAGCTCTGTATGTGATGTTTTGCATCTTAAGTGCACTGGCTTCCTGTGCACTTAAGATGTGACTTTAAGGTTTTACTACTTACGTATAAAATACTACACGGTCTAGCTCCATCCTATCTTGCCGATTGTATTGTACTATATGTCCCGGCAAGAAATCTGCGTTCAAAAGACTCCGGCTTATTAGTGATTCCTAGAGCCCAAAAAAAGTCTGCGGGCTATAGAGCGTTTTCCGTTCGGGCTCCAGTACTCTGGAATGCCCTCCCGGTAACAGTTCGAGATGCTACCTCAGTAGAAGCATTTAAGTCTCACCTTAAAACTCATCTGTATACTCTAGCCTTTAAATAGACCTCCTTTTTAGACCAGTTGATCTTCCGCTTCTTTTCTTTCTCCTATGTCCCCCCCTCCCTTGTGGAGGGGGTCCGGTCCGATGACCATGGATGAAGTACTGGCTGTCCAGAGTCGAGACCCAGGATGGACCGCTCGCCTGTGTATCGGTTGGGGACATCCCTACGCTGCTGATCCGCCTCCGCTTGAGATGGTTTCCTGTGGACGGGACTCTCGCTGATGTCTTGGATCCGCTTTGAACTGAACTCTCGCGGCTGTGTTGGAGCCACTATGGATTGAACTTTCACAGTATCATGTTAGACCCGCTCGACATCCATTGCTTTCGGTCCCCTAGAGGGGGGGGGGGGGGTTGCCCACATCTGAGGTCCTCTCCAAGGTTTCTCATAGTCAGCATTGTCACTGGCGTCCCACTGGATGTGAATTCTCCCTGCCCACTGGGTGTGAGTCTTCCTTGCCCTTTTGTGGGTTCTTCCGAGGATGTTGTAGTCGTAATGATTTGTGCAGTCCTTTGAGACATTTGTGATTTGGGGCTATATAAATAAACATTGATTGATTGATTGATGTTTTGTAAACGTATTGTGTGCATGTACAAAATAAACTGAAACTGACTGACGATATACGTCATGATCCGTGCCCCGGATCATGTTTTTGTTCCATTCAGTTATTTTTGGTTTCCTTAGTTCCTGTTTTGTGCAATTCTGGGTTGTTTTGGTTTCCATGGAGATTAATTAGGTTCACCTGCCTCTGGTTAGTAGTCGGCACGCTCACTAATCAGAGAGCTATTTACTCACCTCTGTCGCCACACTCGTCCTGGCTTCTTTGTTTGCTTATGCAACAAGTTACGTAAGTATTACTCGTCTCTATTTTTTTTAGCTTCCAGTGCGATCGGCACATTTTTCCGTCGGCTAGTTTCCTGTTTTTTGGACCTCCTTTGATTGTCGAGGAATAAATCATGTTCCTACCTGCAAGTCCTGTCCGGAGTGATCCATTTGCATCCCGGGGGAACAAACCTCGCAGGAAGCTGCGACCCCACCGCCGTAACAATATGTCTACATTTTTTTTTATTTTTGACAGTCCATTTATGTTGAAAAGCATATCGTATTTCTCTGTTGCGGGAACGATCTCCCTCTCCATGTGAGACAGGCCCCTTCTTTGGCTATTTTTAAGACCCTTCTTAAAACCCATTTTTGTTCACTGGCTTTTAACCCAGCATGAGACTTTAAAACTGTTTTTATTTTTTTTACTTTTTTAACTGTTTTTAACTTTTTAACTGCTTTTTATCTAACACAGGGGTGTCAAACTCAAATACAGAGTGGGCCAACATTTAAAACTTAACAAAGCAGCGGGCCAAAGTTGAACAAATTAACCTTTTAATAGGGACAAAAACTAGTTTTGCATTGAATATTGAACAAGCAAGGCTTAAATAGGGCAGCACGGTGGAAAAGGGGTTAGTTCATATGCTTCACAATACGAAGGTCCTGAGTAATCCTGGGTTCAAATCCAGGCTCGGGATCTTTCTGTGTGGAGTATGCATGTTCTCCCCGTGACTGCGTGGGTTCCCTCCGGGTATTCCGGCTTCCTCCCATGGAACAGGCAGAGCTTATATAACGTAATAGTGCAAAAATCAACTTGAAAAAAAAACAAACGAAAAAACATCAGTGGTATATTAAATACAATTTAATTAAAAGGCTAATAAATCCGAAAATAGAATAAAAATGAGGAGGGTGGGGTTTGGTAGTAGCGGGGGGTGTATATTGTAGCGTTCCGGAAGAGTTAGTGCTGCAAGGGGTTCTGGGTATTGGTTATGTTGTGTTTATGTTGTGTTACGGTGCGGTCGTTCGCTGAAATGTGTTTTGTCATCCTTATTTGCTGTGGGTTCACAGTGTGGCACATATTTGTAACAATGTTAAAGTTGTTTATATGGCCACCCTCAGTGTGACCTGTTTATTATTGTCATTTAGTCCTTCAATAAAATGTTGAAGTGTCATGTATTGGTGATCATGTTTAGTTTGGCTATGTTCTGTTGGGTTTGTTCCTGGTTTTTCACTCCCTGCTTTGTTTGCATGACAACCCATAAGTTTTCACCTGTCGTCATGTCACGCACAGCATTCATTTGGACTCGCGCACCTGTTGTTAATCATGTCACTGAGGGGTGTGGGAAAAAATTTATTCGAATACGAATCGAATCGAATACGTTGTGCGATTCAGAATCGATTCTCTTTTTTTTTTTAATCGTTTTTTTTTTTATATACATCAATCCAACAAAACAATACACAGCAATACCATAACAATGCAATCCAATTCCAAAACCGAACCTGAACCAGCGACACTGCAATAAACAGAGCATTTGAGAGGAGACACAAACACCACACAGAACAAACCAAAAGTAGTGAAACAAAAATGAATATTATCAACAACAGTATCATAGCAGTGATTAAAAATCCCTCATTGACATTATCATTAGACATTTATAAAAATAATAAAAAAGAACAATAGTGTCACAGTGGCTTACACTTGCATGGCATCTCATAAGCTTGACAACACACTGTGTCCAATGTTTTCACAAAGATAAAATAAGTCATATTTTTTGGTTCCTTTAATAGTTAAAATAAATTTACATTATTGCAATCAGTTGATAAAACATTGTCCTTTACAATTATAAAAGCTTTTTTGACCAAGTATGCGTGGCATTCGCATACGTGTGTGTGAAAGCCGCGTATATTATGTGACTTGGCCAGCACGCTGCTTATATGGAGGAAAAGAGGACGTGACGACATGTTGTAGAGGACAGTGCCTTTAAGGCAAGCACCCAACATTGTTGTCCGGGTGGAAATCGGGAGAATGGATGCCCAGGGAGATTTTCGGGAAGGGCACTAAACTTCAGGAGTCTCCCGGGAAAATCGGGAGGGTTGGCAAGTATGAGGATTAGCGGTGAATTTGGTGTTACCGGCGGGCCAGCTCTATTGTTAATTTGATATTGCCTCAAGGGCCAAATGAAATTAAACGGCGGGCCAAATTTGGCTCGAGGGCCAGCGTTTGACACCCATGATCTAACACATTGTTCTTAGGGCAATTTGTATTTGCTATTCCAATGTGTTTTTACTTCTGTTTTAAATGTTATTTTTTTAGTCCGTCCTTTGCCTTTATTTCTTTGTGGTGTACATCAATCAATCAATCAATCAATGTTTACTTATATAGCCCTAAATCACTAGTGTCTCAAAGGGCTGCACAAACCACTACGACTTCCTCGGTAGGCCCACATAAGGGCAAGGAAAACTCACACTCAGTGGGACGTCGGTGACAATGATGACTATGAGAACATGATACTGTGAAAGATCAATCCATAATGGATCCAACACTGTCGCGAGAGTCCAGTCCAAAGCGGATCCAACACAGCAGCGAGAGTCCCGTTCACAGCGGAGCCAGCAGGAAACCATCCCAAGCGGAGGCTGATCAGCAGCGCAGAGATGTCCCCAGCCGATACACAGGCGAGCAGTACATGGCCACCGGATTGGACCGGACTCCCTCCACAAAGGAGAGTGGGACATAGAAGAAAAAGAAAAGAAACGGCAGATCAACTGGTCTAAAAAGTACATCCCTTTGTTCTTCAACTGTGGTTGTTTTTAAAGCGCTTTATAAATAACGTTGGTATGGTATGGTATGGTATGGTATGGTATTTTCCAGACCGTATGGCTCAACGGATTAAAATGTGCACTGCCGATGAGCAAGTCTATTCAGGTCTTTTTCCATACAAAAGGCGCACCGGATTATAAGGCACATTAAAGAGGTCATATTTTGATTTTATTTTCTACATTTAAAACACTATCTTGTGGTCTACATAACATAATGGTGGATCTTTGGTCAAAATGTTGCATGGATTATGTTTTACAGATCATCTTTAAAGGGGAACATTATCACAATTTCAAAAGGGTTGAAAACAATAAAAATCAGTTCCCAGTGGCTTGTTGTATTTTTTAAAGTTTTTTTCAAAATTTTACCGGTCTCGGAATATCCCTAAATAAAGCTTTAAAAATGCCTTTTTTTCGGCTCTCTGCGAAGACACTGGCCTTTTCGCTGTGACGTCACACAGTGCTGCCAATGTAAACAAACAATGGGAATACCACAGCAAGATATAGCGACATTAGCTCGGATTCAAACTCGGATTTCAGCGACTTAAGCGATTCAACAGATTACGCATGTATGGAAACAGATGGTTGGAGTATGAAAGTATTGAAGAAGAAACTGAAGCTATTGACGCTATTCATAGCCATAGCATGGCCGAATAGCTGCGTTAGCATCGCCGGTAAAATGTGCGGACCAAACGATCAGGACTTTAGCATCTTTGGAGCAACTTAAAACCGTCGATTGGTAAGTGTTTTTTTCGCATTAAATGTGGGTGGAAGGAAACGTGATATAGTTGCAAATGCATCTGCAGGTTATCCATACATCTCTGTGCCATGTCTGCTTTAGCACCGCCGGTAAATAACATGTTAGCATCGATTAGCGTAGCATGTTAGCATTGATTAGCTGGCAGTCAAAATCAACAAAATTTACCTTTTTGATTTCGTCGACTATCGTTGCAAATGCATCTGCAGGTTATCCATACATCTCTGTGCCATGTCTGCTTTAGCACCGCCGGTAAATAACATGTTAGCATCGATTAGCGTAGCATGTTAGCATTGATTAGCTGGCAGTCAAAATCAACAAAATTTACCTTTTTGATTTCGTCGACTATCGTTGCAAATGCATCTGCAGGTTATCCATACATCTCTGTGCCATGTCTGCTTTAGCACCGCCGGTAAATAACATGTTAGCATCGATTAGCGTAGCATGTTAGCATTGATTAGCTGGCAGTCAAAATCAACAAAATTTACCTTTTTGATTTCGTCGACTATCGTTGCAAATGCATCTGCAGGTTATCCATACATCTCTGTGCCATGTCTGCTTTAGCACCGCCGGTAAATAGCATGTTAGCATCGATTAGCGTAGCATGTTAGCATCGATTAGCTGGCAGTTAAAATCAACAAAACTCACCTTTGTGATTTCGTTGACTATCGTTGCAAATGCATCTGCAGGTTATCCATACATCTCTGTGCCATGTCTGCCTTAGCATCGCCGGTAAAATGTGGAGACACTCCGGCACATTCAATGGGGGTCTGGCGGCAGACACTTTGGCATCTCCGGGCCAGTGGTGCAACTTGAATCCCTCCCTGTTAGTGTTGTTACACCCTCCGACAACACACCGTCGAGGCATGATGTCTCCAAGGTTCCAAAAAATAGTCAAAAAAACGGAAAATAACAGAGCTGAGACCCGGTGTTTGTAATGTGTTGAAAATGAAAATGGTGGGTGTGTTACCTCGGCGACGTCACATTCAGACGTCATCGCCTCCAGCTCGGTAAACAGAAAGGCGTTTAATTCGCCAAAATTCACCCATTTAGAGTTCGGAAATCGGTTAAAAAAATATATGGTCTTTATTCTGCACCATCAAGGTATATATTGACGCTTGCATAGGTCTGCTGATAATGTTCCCCTTTAAGTAGCTTTCTTCAGGATGGGCTGTTTTTTAGGCAGTCTTATTTACGCGGCTCACCTTCGGCAGCGTCTTTTCCCCGTCATCTTTCTCGTAGCGGTGTAGCGTGCAAGGACGGGTGTGGAAGAAGTGTCAAAAGATGGAGCTAACTGTCTTAATGACATTCAGACTTTACTTAAATCAATAATGGAGCAGCATCTCATCATCCATGGCTCAATAATGCAACATCACCGGAAATGTGTCCCGTGAATAACCGTCCAACCGGAACCCTCTAATAACTACAGTTCCTTGAGTGAATTATGTAAATTCATGGTGAGTTTACTTATAGCTAAAAGTAATAAATTTACACTACTTTATATCAGAAATGGCAACAGCGGAAGATGAATGTCTCATAAGAAGGTAATAAAAAAAAAAGGGGAAGACTATGGTGTCAGCACGGACTACAATTGCAGATTCTTCGCAAATTTTCAGGACTTATGCAGATCCCAGGTACAGATCAGCAGGAACCAGGAGGGAAGTAAGTTGGTTTTGCATAAAATTTTACAACAATACTCCAGGGAATATGTCAGCTAATAGGTGCCATTTTGCCGTCCTTATACACACACCATAATAACACTCGTATGTTTAATGCGCCGTTGCGGCTTCATAGCTTACCGAAGTCATACAAAATACATTTTCACAGATTTTTGTGTGTAATGTTTTATATTCTTAATGGAAAAATAAAAAATGTGGTGTTATTTACTTCGATCATATTGCAGGCTACATGTATCTCTCATAAAGTTAATGATTGTCTCACACATACTAGGTGTGGCGAAATTTTTCTCTGCATTCGACCCATCGCCTTTGATCACCCTCTGGGAGGTGAGGGGAGCAGTGGCCACGCCCGGAAATAATTTTTGGTGATTTAACCCCCAATTCCAACCCTTGTTGCTGAGTGCCAAGCAGGGAAGTAATGGCTCCCATTTTTATAGTCTTTGGTATGACTCGGCCGGGGTTTGAACTCACAACCTACCGATATCGGGGCGGACACTCTAACCACTAGGCCACTGAGTAAGTTTGTATGACCGCCATCTACTGGTCACACTTATCATTACACCATGTAGCAAATAAAATAACTTCGAGGTCAGTAAGCAAAACCAGAATTATTCTATCGGGCTATAAGTCACACTGTTGATTTTTGAGAAAATTAAAAGATTTTAAGTGTGCTTTATAGTCCGAAAAATACGGTACACACATACTAAGTATATAGATGCAAAATAGCAGCCGTAGAACACTTTTATTATTGATAGATCACACTATTCATCAAGACATACAGTAGGAAGGGGATTCATTTGGCCACATTTACGGTTTACCTGACACATGAAACGTGACACATTGCGGGGGGGCGGGAGGTGCATTATCTACTTTAGCCACCAGATGGCAGTGGAGTGTTGAATACCTTAAAACATGCTGTGGAGAGGCGGAGCCGACGGTCCGACTGAGCGGCAGGGCATGCTGGAGCCCGGCCCAAGATGGCGGCGAGGAGGCGGAGATGGCGAGCGAGCGGCGAGGCGGGGCGTGCCGGGAGTGACGCCACAAGCGAGATCAGGTGCACCGGATTATAATCAATCAATCAATCAATGTTTATTTATATAGCCCCAAATCACAAATGTCTCAAAGGACTGCACAAATCATTACGACTACAACATCCTCGGAAGAACCCACAAAAGGCCAAGGAAAACTCACACCCAGTGGGCAGAGAGAATTCACATCCAGTGGGACGCCAGTGACAATGCTGACTATGAGAAACCTTGGAGAGGACCTCAGATGTGGGCAACCCCCCCTCTAGGGGACCGAAAGCAATGGATGTCGAGCGGGTCTAACATGATACTGTGAAAGTTCAATCCATAGTGGCTCCAACACAGCCGCGAGAGTTCAGTTCAAGCGGATCCAAGACAGCAGCGAGAGTCCCGTCCACAGGAAACCATCTCAAGCGGATCAGCAGCGTAGAGATGTCCCCAACCGATACAGGCACATTAAAGGGATTTTATGATTTTTTTTCCATTTAAAACATTTCCTTGTGGTCTACGTACCATGCAATGGTGGTTCTTTGGTCCAAACGTTGCATGGATTATGGTTTACAGATCATCTTCAAGCCGCTTGCTGACAGTTGCTTCAGGATGGACCGTTTTGTAGGCAGTCTTATTTACATGGCTCACCTTCGGCAGTGTTTTTTCACCGTCATCTTTGTTGTAGCCGTGTAGCGTGCAAGGATGGAGATAACTGTTTTAATGACATTCAGACTTTACTGGGGCAGCATCTCCTCATTCGTGGCTCAAAATTGCAACATCAATGCCGTCGATGTGTCCGAGGAATAACCGTCCGACCGGAACCCTCTAATAACTAAAGTTCCTTGAGGGAATTATGTAAATTCATGGTGAGTTTACTGACAGCAATATGTAATAAATCTACACGACTTTATATTAGAAATGGCAACAGCGGAAGATGAATGTCTCATAAGAAGGTAGGAAAAAAAAGAAGAAGACTATGGTGTCAGCACGGACTACAATTGCAGATGCTTCGCACATTTTCAGGACTTATGCAGATCCCAATTACAGATCAGCAGGAACCAGGAGTGAAGTGAATTATATTTATATAGCGCTTTTCTCTAGTGACTCAAAGCACCTTACATAGTGAAACCCAACATCTAAGTTACATTTAAACCAGTGTGGGTGGCACTGGGAGCAGGTGGGTAAAGTGTCTTGCCCAAGGACACAACGGCAGTGACTAGGATGGCGGAAGCGGGAATCGAACCTGCAACCCTCAAGTTGCTGGCACGGCCGCTCTACCAACCGAGCTATACCGGAGGAAAGTAAAGTTTAGTTTCAGTTGTGGGGCGGTATAGCTCGGTTGGTAGAGTGGCCGTGCCAGCAACTTGAGGGTTGCAGGTTCGATTCCCGCTTCCGCCATCATAGTCACTGCCGTTGTGTCCTTGGGCAAGACACTTTACCCACCTGCTCCCAGTGCCACCCACACTGGTTTAAATGTAACTTAGATATTGGGTTTCACTATGTAAAACGCTTTGAGTCACTAGAGAAAAGCGCTATATAAATATAATTCACTTCACTTCACTAAAGTTGGGGCAAGGGGGAAGTGTCCTGTCCAAAGACACAAGCGCACCTGGATACAATCCAATAATCCTCTCGCACTGTTTAAATGGGCGACAGCTGTGAATGTCGGCAAGAGAGGCCTAGAGACGGGAAAGAGCAGGTAGTGCAGCTGAAGCAGAGCGAGAGAGGAGGAAAGTTGAAGACAGACGACAAGCGAGCGGGAAAAGAGGAGCGGAAAGGCGACCTGGACTGAGGTGTTTATTGAAAAATAAACAAAGTCAATCAATCAATGTTTACTTATATAGCCCTAAATCACTAGTGTCTCAAAGGGCTGCACAAACCACCACGACATCCTCGGTAGGCCCACATAAGGGCAAGGAAAACTCACACCCAGTGGGACGTCGGTGACAATGATGACTATGAGAACCTTGGAGAGGAGGAAAGCAATGGATGTCGAGCGGGTCTAACATGATACTGTGAAAGTTCAATCCATAATGGATCCAACACAGTCGCAAGAGTCCAGTCCAAAGCGATCCAACACAGCAGCGAGAGTCCCGTTCACAGCGGAGCCAGCAGGAAACCATCCCAAGCGGAGGCGGATCAGCAGCGCAGAGATGTCCCCAGCCGATACACAGGCGAGCAGTACATGGCCACCGGATCGGACCGGACTCCCTCCACAAAGGAGAGTGGGACATAGAAGAAAAAGAAAAGAAACGGCAGATCAACTGGTCTAAAAAGGGAGTCTATTTAAAGGCTAGAGTATACAAATGAGTTTTAAGGTGAGACTTAAATGCTTCTACTGAGGTAGCATCTCGAACTGTTACCGGGAGGGCATTCCAGAGTACTGGAGCCCGAAATGAAAAAGCTCTATAGCCCGCAGACTTTTTTTGGGCTTTGGGAATCACTAATAAGCCGGAGTCCTTTGAACGCAGATTTCTTGCCGGGACATATGGTACAATATAATCGGCAAGATAAGATGGAGCTAGACCGTGTAGTATTTTATACGTAAGTAGTAAAACCTTAAAGTCACATCTTAAGTGCACAGGAAGCCAGTACAGGTGAGCCAGTACAGGTGTAATGTGATCAAACTTTCTTGTTCTTGTCAAAAGTCTAGCAGCTGCATTTTGTACCAACTGTAATCTTTTAATGCTAGACATGGGGAGACCCGAAAATAATACGTTACAGTAATCGAGACGAGACGTAACAAACGCATGGATAATGATCTCAGCGTCTTTAGTGGACAGAATGGAGCGAATTTTAGCGATATTGCGGAGATGAAAGAAGGCCGTTTTAGTAACGCTTTTAATGTGTGACTCAAAGGAGAGAGTTGGGTTGAAGATAATACCCAGATTCTTTACCGTCAAACTGCTCGAAGTCATGTCCTTCCTTGGCGGTCCATGGAACCCGCAAGGCGATGGCTTGAGACCGTCACACATGCTTTACGGCAATTGACCACAGCGTCAGTTGCTATGTAGAGTTGCGCTTTCCCTCATTTTCAGCAGATTGCTTTGCAAAATGATCGCTACCTACCACCACGCAGAAATGGATGCCTTCTATACTGCACACCTGCTCCTTATTTTGCTCAGTGAAGAGATGCAACGTGTAGTAGATCAGCTTTTGCGTGCGCTAAAACACGTTGAAACGCGATAGCACACTTTGTTTCTCCAATGATTTGATTCTCTCTGTGGAGTTTATAAAGTGGCTTTTCTTTGGACACGTTCTGCAAACACGCAGGACGGGCTAACTGCTGACTCTCAGTTGTCGACAGAATGTGGAAATGATTGATTTTTTTTACACGTGTCCTGTGAGAATGATCGTCTGTTTATCTTTCTCGAAGATATTTGTCCTCAGCTCAAACGTCACCTTTTCAAGGTAATGTCTGTTTTTTTTTTCTTTGCTATCGGAAATGGTCTCCCAATCCATCACCAAGTGCCAAAACCGAGGGCATACTGTGGTGAGAGTTTTTCCGTACTACTGCAAAAGGCAAAGCTCATAGCAGGGTTGGAACCAGCACGGTAGGATGTATGACGACAAGCACACTGTGGAAAAGTGTTCCGTGGCCTGACGAGTCCACATTTCAAATTATATTTGGAAAATGTGGACGTGGTGTCCTCTGGAACAAAGAGGAAAATAACCATCCGGATTGTTATAGGCACAAAGTTCAAAAGCCAGCATCTGTGATGGTAAGGGGGTGTATTAGTGCCCAAGACATGGGTAACTTACACATCTGTGAAGGCACCATTAATGATGAAAGGTCCATACAGGTTTTGGAGCAACATATGTTGTCATCCAAGCAATGTTATCATGGACGCCCCTGCTTATTTCAGCAAGACTATGCCAAACCATGTGTTACAAATGCGTGGTTTCTTTCCTGGCCCGCCTGCAGTCCAACCCTGTCCGCCATCAAAAATGTGTGGCGCATTATGAAGAGTAAAATACGGCAGCGGAGACCCCGGACTGTTGAACGACTGAAGTTCTACATAAAACAAGAATGAGAAAGAATTCCACTTTCAAAGCTTCAACAATTGGTTTCCTCAGTTCCCAAACATTTATTGAGTGTTGTTAAAAGAGAATGTGATGTAACACAGTGGTGAACATGCCCTTTCCCAACTACTTACCTGCTTAATGTATAGAATAGGACTTTTTTTTAAATGTTATTTTAAAGCCTGCAGCTCAGTCCATGTGTTGCTTTTTTACGAGTTGGAATATTGGGAAAACCGTATTTTTCGGACTATAGGGCGCACTTAAAATCCTTTCATTTTCTCAAAACTCGACAGAGCGCCTCATAACCCGGTGCGCCCATTGTACGGAATAATTTTGGTTGTGCTTGATGACCTCCAAGCTATTTTACAAACCCCGTTCCCATATGAGTTGGGAAATTGTGTTGGATGTAAATATAAATGGAATATTTGAAAATCATTTTCAACCCATATTCAGTTGAATATGCTACATGTTGAAACTGATAAACATTTTTTTTTTTTTGGCAAATAATCATTAACTTTAGAATTTGATGCCAGCAACATGTGACGAAGAAGTTGGGAAAGGTGACAATAAATACAGATAAAGTTGAGAAATGCTCATCAAACACTTATTTGGAATATCCCACAGGTGTGCAGGCTAATTGGGAACAGGTGCGTGCCATGATTGGGTATAAAAGCAGCTTCCATGAAATGCTAAGAAATTCACAAACAAGGATGGGGTGAGGGTCACCACTTTGTAAGCAAATTGTCAAACAGTTTTAGAACAACATTTCTCAACGAGCTATTGCAAGGAATTTAGAGATCTAACCATCCGTAAAATCATCAAAAAGTTCAGAGAATCTGGAGAAATCAATGCACGTACGCGATAATATTACGGACCTTTGATCCCTCAAAACCGACATCAGTGTGTAAAGGATATCACCACATGGGCTCAAGAACACTTCGTAAAACCACTGTCAGTAACTACAGTTGGTCGCTACATCTGTAAGTGCAAGTTAAAACTCTACTATGCAAAGCAAAACCCATTTATCAACAACACCAAGGAACGCTGGGCCCGAGCTCATCTAAGATGGACTGATGCAAAGTGGGTAGGTGTTCTGTGGTCTGACAAGTCCATATTTCAAATTATATTTGGAAACTGGACGTGGTGTCCTCCGGAACAAAGAGGAAAATAACCATCCGGATTGTTATATGCGCAAAGTTCAAAAGCCAGCATCTGTGATGGTATTGGGGTGTATTAGTGCCCAAGACATGGGTAACTGACACATCTGTGAAGGCGCAATTAATGCGGAATGGTCCATACAGGTTTTGGAGCAACATATGTTGTCATCCAAGCAACGTTATCATGGACGCCCCTGCTTATTTCAGCAAGACAATGCCAAACCATGTGTTACAAATGCGTGGTTTCTTTCCTGGCCCGCCTGCAGTCCAACCCTGTCTCCAAACAAAAATGTGTGGCGCAGTGTGAAGAGTAAAATACGACAGTGGAGACCCCGGACTGTTGAAGGACTGAAGCTCTACATAAAACAAGAATGAGAAAGAATTCCACTTTCAAAGCTTCAACAATTAGTTTCCTCAGTTCCCAAACGTTTATTGAGTGTTGTTAAAAGAAAATGTGATGTAACACAGTGGTGAACATGCCCTTTCCCAACTACTTACCATGAAATTCTAAGTTGATTATTATTCACAAAAAAACAACAAAGTTTATTAGTTTGGACATCAAATATGTTGTCTTTGTAGCATATTCAACTGAATATGGGTTGAAAATGATTTGTAAATCATTGTATTCCGTTTATATTTACATCTAACACAATTTACCAACTCATATAGAAACGGGGTTTGTAGAACATTACACACGGCGCTCAAAAATCGATCAAAATATTTGACTACGATTTTGGTAAGCTATGAAGCTGCACCACTTGATGGATTGTACTCTGCTTCAACATACAAGTATTATTATGGTATGTGTATAAGGTAAGACATATTATCTGCCGTTTTTGTTTCGCAATATTATGCAAAAGAGACTTTTCTTACCCTCTGGTACCTGCTGATGTGTACTTGGGATCTGCATAAGTCCTGAAAATTTGCGCGCAGCCGCCCTTGTAGTAATAAAGATAACAATGGATTAGATTTTATATCGCGCTTTTCTATTATTAGACGCTCAAAGTGCTCACAGAGAAGTGGGAACCCATCATTCATTCTGCACATTTCCTATCTTCACAATAAAAGCCCTGCTTCATGCTGCCTGCGCTAACAAAATAAGAGTCTCGGAAAGTTGGCGTGCACAAGTGATGTGCACGCCAGCTTTCTGAGGGATCGCTTGTGCACGCCAGTTTTCCGAGACTCTGTATTTAGTTAGCGCAGGCAGCATGAAGCAGGGCTTTTATTTTGAAGATAGGAAATGTGCAGTCGGCCTTTAGAGTTGTGACGGAAGGTACGGCGTGAGAGTCTGTTGAAATAAAAAGTGTTTCTCGCCTTCCTCTCAGTCATTTTTAATAATAATGAACTGGCAGCAGCCAGCGTCATCTCACAAGACCCTCGGGTGCCGTGAATGTCAATCAAGCAAGCTACGGAATTTGCCGCCAATATTTTTCCCGTAAAGTGGATGGAAGCTGGATGAATTAGATGCCAAAAACCAACCACTTTCATGTGGTATTGTACCGAAAGGACAACTTTTTTTCCTCCTCCATTCGAAAATGTGGGCGTTATCATCATTACTGTCTGATTCCAATCAATGCAAGTCATCAGAATCAGGTAATACACCAACTTATATTCTTGTCTTCGTGAAAGAAAGACATCTATATGTGTTACACATGCTTGTATTATCATTAAACACATTTAACTTGTTTACAAAAAATGTCTCTTTCATAAATAAATAAATATAAATGATATATACAAATGAGGTAGATCCCCTCGAGTTGGTCAACTGAAAAGTAGCTCGCCTGCAGAAAAAGTGTGGGCACCCCTGGTCTAGGTATTAGGAACACAGTACTCATGTGCACCACTGAAACAACCATATTTCATGTTTTGTGCTGCTGGTAACCAAATACCAGCTTTTCAGGTCACAGTCCCTTCATTATGTCTCAAATTAAGTTGAACATGGCTTTTATAATGCCAGCTACTCAATTTCAACGCTATCTCAAAAAGGACTTTATTGCGCCCAAAGCCACCCACAACTTTACTTTCTGCAACGCTTGTTTGGAATGCGTGACACACAAACAAAAGAGGTATTTTTTTTTCTTCTTTATGAAAATACCGTGACATTTGTTTCTCATAAGGGTCCGCGGTGACAACAAAACAATCCAAATAACATTTTTACCCTTCAAGTCTCGTCCAGATTATTATGTTTCTAGCAGTAGCAGACGTGCATAGTTTTGCATAACAACAATATCACTCATTTACATTAAAGTGCTTCCCTCCACAGTCCTAAAACCACGCATGTTCGGTTAATTCAGTGCTGCTCAGTTATTTTCTTTTACGCCAATAAAATATGGTGCGCCCCTTTACTCTCCACCTCGACTATAAATGGTATAATTTGTCTATAAAATTGTTGTAAGTACACCTCTGCATTACATTGAATCCTTGTTATCACTGAAGAAAACCCACCGGTCTTTCCTCAAATGCTTAGTCATATTCTAGTACAGCAAAAAAAATCCAAAAAATGTCCCAGAAGTCACACACGCCCTACAATTTGTGAAGGACTGGGTTATTTGGAGACTTTAAATCACTCATCGGTGTGAATTTGAAAGTCCCTCCAGGAATGTGTGATTGTCAGAACTAGGACTATCAATCAATCAATCAATCAATGTTTATTTATATAGCCCCAAATCACAAATGTCTCAAAGGACTGCACAAACCATTACGACAACAACATCCTCGGAAGAACCCACAAAACAGGAAAGGAAAACTCACACCCAGTGGGCAGGGAGAATTCACATCCAGTGGGACGCCAGTGACAATGCTGACTATGAGAAACCTTGGAGAGGACCTCAGATGTGGGCAACCCCCGCAATGGATGTCGAGCGGGTCTAACATGATACTGTGAAAGTTCAATCCATAGTGGCTCCAACACAGCCGCGAGAGTTCAGTTCAAAGTGGATCCAAGACAACAGCGAGAGTGCCGTCCACAGGAAACCATCTCAAGCGGAGGCGGATCAGCAGCGTAGGGATGTCCCCGACCGATACAGGCGAGCGGTCCATCCTGGGTCCCGACGAGTGGTCCATCCTGGGTCTCGACTCTGGACAGCCAGTACTTCATCCATGGTAATCGGATGGGGGGGACATAGGAGAAAAAAAAGAAGCGGCAGATCAACTGGTCTAAAAAGGAGGTCTATTTAAAGGCTAGAGTATACAGATGAGTTTTAAGGTGAGACTTAAATGCTATGGTGTGTTTTTTTTTCCTGGAATGCAAAGGAAGGTGACGGGACATGGTGTGAAGGTAATGACTTATTTTAATTTATCTATAAAAAAAAAAGTGCAAACTAAAGGCGCGCACAAGGCGGAGAACAAACTTCGCTGAATAAACAAAAACTACCACAAAGGCCATACTTGCCAACCCTCACGGATTTTACGGGAGCCTCCCGAAAACCTCCTGGGACAAATATTCTACCGAAATTCAGGCGGAGCTGGAGGCCACGCCCCCTCTAGCTCTATGCGGACCTGAGTGAGGACAGCCTGTTTTTACCTCCGCTTTCCCACAATATAAACAGAGTGTCTGCCCAATGACGTTATAACTGTAGAATGATCGAGGGCGAGTTCTTGGTTTCTTATGAGGGTTTATTGTTAGGCAGTTTCATTAACGTCCTCCCAGCGCGGTAACAACACACAACAACAGCAGTCACGTTTTCGTCTACCGTAAAGCAGTTCGTCTGCCGTAAACAGCAATGTTGTGACACTCTTAAACAGGACAATACGGCCATCTACTGTACATGCTAGGGAGACATGGAAGATTCCAGACTAGTGCATTGCATGAAACCACTTTTGTGCGTGCCACACAGCAATGCATCATCAGAGAGGGTGTTCAACATGGTTAGAAAAATAGCGACAGAGAATAGAACAAGGATGGACAATTCAATCCTTAACTCAACAATGAGTGGATGAGTGTTATGTGTGTGTTTATTTGTAAATAAATGAACACTGAAATTCAAATATTTCTTTTATTTATGTGTATATATATATATATATATGTAATAAAAAATGTATAGCTAGAATTCACTGAAAGTCAAGTATTTCTTATCTAGCTGTAAATATACTCTTCCCCTCTTAACCATGCCCCGCCCCCAACCACGCCCCCACCCCCACCTCCCGAAATCGAAGGTCTCAAGGTTGGCAAGTATGACAAAGGCAAAACTATGGATATAAACATAAGTCCCGCTAAATATGACATGAATACGCACAACTTACTTGGAAGGAAATGAGCAGAGCAATACATAACCAGAGTGAACAGAGCATAGAGCAACAACAATGACGCCAGGCCGACTGCCTGGCAACTACAAGCTTAAATAATACCGACATGATTAACACAGGTGCGTGAGTCCTAAACAAATCAGGTGCGTGAGTCCAAATGAGTAGATGAACTAATCAGTCGTCATCCCTGACCCCTGATTGTTTCCACCTGTTTCCCATTACCCTCATGTGTCATATAAGCCCACGCCTCCCCTTGTTCTGTGCCAGATTGTCTCGAGCTTTCGTGCCTGTCTTGCTTCCATGTTTATGTCCATGCCTTGCCTCGCCTCAGGCTTATTTTCTTGGATCCTGAATTCCCACGCTGCTATTTTGAGTTTGACTTTTTCCTCCTCCTCAGTGTGACTTTTGTTATTTAGCTTTTGTTCAACCGAAGTGTGAGTTCTTTTTTTTCCCTACTAATCTTTCCTTCCTCAAATTTCTTGAGTGATTTTTCGTTTACCTTTATTAGATTAGATTAAGAGTATACATTTTTATAGTCATTGTTTTCTTCCTTCCGTTTGAGCGTTTCATAGCACATACGACGCAAATTAAAGTTTGTCTTTGTTTTTGTATTTTCCTCCTTTTAGGAAGGATTTTCCGTTATTCCCTTTTTTGGAAACTTTTTCGCTGACCGTTTTTGTTATTTATAGATTTTGTATTACTCAGACTCTGGAGGTGAAAGAGCTGTCAAAATAAAATCCCTACTAAGAATCCCAAATCTGCATCTGAGTTCATTCCTTAGTCCGATGTTTTTCAACCTTTTTTGAGCCGAGGCACATTTTTTGCGTGGAAAAAAGGCGGAAACGCACCACCAGAAGAAATCATTAAAAAACGAAACTCATTCGACAGTTTAAAGTTTTATTCGCAATTGTTGGATATGACTTTAAACTATAACCAAGCATGCATGACTATAGCTCTTGTCTCAAAGTAGGTGTACTGTCACCACCTGTCACATCACACCCTGACTTATTTGGACTTTTTCGCTGTTTTCCTGTGTGTAGTGTTTTACTTCTTGTCTTGCGCTCCCATTTTGGTGACATTTTCTCATTTTTTTGGGTATTTTCCTATAGCAGCTTCATGTCTTCCTTTTGAGCGATATTTCCCGCTTCTCCTTTTTTTTTTTTAATCTTCCATCCATCCATCCATCTTCTTCCGCTTATCCGAGGTCGGGTGGCGGGGGCAACAGCCTAAGCAGGGAAACCCAGACTTCCCTCTCCCCAGCCACTTCGTCTAGCTCTTCCCGGGGGATCCCAAGGCGTTCCCAGGCCAGCCGGGAGACATAGTCTTCCCAACGTGTCCTGGGTCTTCCCCGTGGCCTCCTACCGGTTGGACGTGCCCTAAACACCTCCCTAGGGAGGCGTTCGGGTGGCATCCTGACCAGATGCCCGAACCACCTCATCTGGCTCCTCTCCATGTGAAGGAGCAGCGGCTTTACTTTGAGTTCCTCCCGGATGGCAGAGCTTCTCACCCTATCTCTAAGGGAGAGACCCAAACTCATTTGGGCCGCTTGTACCCGTGATCTTATCCTTTCGGTCATGACCCAAAGCTCATGACCATAGGTGAGGATGGGAACGTAGATCGACCGGTAAATTGAGAGCTTTGCCTTCCGGCTCAGCTCCTTCTTCACCACAACGGATCGGTACAACGTCCGCATTACTGAAGACGCCGCACCGATCCGCCTGTCGATCTCACGATCCATTCTTCCCCCACTCGTGAACAAGACTCCTAGGTACTTGAACTCCTCCACTTGGGGCAGGGTCTCCTCCCCAACCCGGAGATGGCATTCCACCCTTTTCCGGGCGAGAACCATGGACTCGGACTTGGAGGTGCTGATTCTCATTCCGGCCGCTTCACACTCGGCTGCGAACCGATCCAGTGAGAGCTGAAGATCCCGGTCAGATGAAGCCATCAGGACCACATCATCTGCAAAAAGCAGAGACCTAATCCTGCGGTCACCAAACCGGAACCCCTCAACGCCTTGACTGCGCCTAGAAATTCTGTCCATAAAAGTTATGAACAGAATCGGTGACAAAGGACAGCCTTGGCGGAGTCCAACCCTCACTGGAAATGTGTTCGACTTACTGCCGGCAATGCGGACCAAGCTCTGGCACTGATCATACAGGGAGCGGACCGCCACAATAAGACAGTCCGATACCCCATACTCTCTGAGCACTCCCCACAGGACTTTTTTTAATCAATCAAGACTATTTCAGTTGTCTTTATCCTTCTTTTGTGGGGACAGTGTTGATTATAATGTCACGTACATTGTAGACACCATCTTTGCTCCACAGTAAGTCTTTGCTGTCGTCCAGCATTCCATTTTTGTGTCCTTTGTAGCCAGTTCAGTTTTAGTTTTGTTCCGCACAGCCTTCCCTAACTTCAATGCCTTTTTCTTAGGGGCACTCACCTTTTCTTTATTTTTGGTTTAAGCATTAGACACAATTTTACCTGCGCTCTGCCCCCAGCTGTTTCCGACATCTACAAAGCAATCAGCACCGGCTGCCACCTACTTACTCTACCGAGTACTGGACAACATATATTCTCCGGGCTACAATTACAGCTTTGCAAAAAATATTTTTCGCCCAAATAGGTGAAATTAGACAATCTACCACGGCACACCAGACTGTATCCCACACAGTGGTTGAAAACCACTGCCTTAGTCCAAGCCTGACACAACGTAATCACAGCTACGATCGGGTTGACTGTTTTTCATCATCCATCATCTTCCGCTTATCCGAGGTCGGGTCGCGGGGGCAACAGCCTAAGCAGGGAAGCCCAGACGTCCCTCTCACCAGCCACTTCGTCTAGCTCTTCCCGGGGGATCCCGAGGCGTTCCCAGGCCAGCTGGGAGACATAATCTTCCCAAAGTGTCCTGGGTCTTCCCCGTGGCCTCCTACCGGTTGGACGTGCCCTAAACACCTCCCTAGGGAGGCGTTCGGGTGGCATCCTGACCAGATGCCCGAACCACCTCATCTGGCTCCTCTCCATGTGGAGGAGCAGCGGCTTTACTTTGAGTTCCTCCCGGATGGCAGAGCTTCTCACCCTATCTCTAAGGGAGAGACCCAAACTCATTTGGGCCGCTTGTACCCGTGATCTTATCCTTTCAGTCATGACCCAAAGCTCATGACCATAGGTGAGGATGGGAACGTAGATCGACCGGTAAATTGAGAGCTTTGCCTTCCGGCTCAGCTCCTTCTTCACCACAACGGATCGGTACAACGTCCGCATTACTGAAGACGCTGCACCGATCCGCCTGTCGATCTCACGATCCACTCTTCCCTCACTCGTGAACAAGACTCCTAAGTACTTGAACTCCTCCACTTGCGGCAGGGTCTCCTCCCCCAACCCGGAAATGGCATTCCACCCTTTTCCGGGCGAGAACCATGGACTCGGACTTGGAGGTGCTGATTCTCATTCCGGTCGACTGTTTTTAAAAAAACAAAATCATTTATGACTGAATATATTTTCTTTGAACATTTCTGCATTAACGATGTAATTTACTGCGGCGCTTCCAGATTTCTGTGCTAATGTTGGTATAATAATGGAAGCTTTCCTCTAATGGGCTGTCTATGTTTACTTCCACTTTCCCTCCAGGCTTAAACCATTAAGACATTCCAGTTTAGGAAGCAGTGCCTTCATTCTCTCCAGTTTTCGTGACGCATTGCAGTTATTTTTATTTTGAATTGATGAATTGCAATACCTTAGCTTTCGGTTATTTTGTGGACTTTGAAGCAGGGAAGTGTTGTCTTTGCAGTGTTCCGCCACCTCACATGTTCAATTTAAAAAAAATGGAAGAGTTTTCGGGTTGCCAATTACGGCCAAAGTAAAAGAGACTATTGTTATTAATATTGAAATCATGATTAACGATTGTTAGTTAAATCAGTGCTGGGGTGTGAATGTAATGCCATCATGTAATTTGTAAATTCTAATAAAAACGTTATAGATAAACATTATTTATATATCAAAAGATAAATATTAGGTTTTTATATGTTTTAATAATATACAATTATCAGCTTTTTGTCATCACATGATGCCTTTATCGCTACTTTTACATTTTAATAGAGTGAGGTTTTTTACCATATGTCCCGGCAAGAAATCTGCGTTCAAAGGACTCCGGCTTGTTAGTGATTCCCAAAGCCCAAAAAAAGTCTGCGGGCTATAGAGCTTTTTCCGTTCGGGCTCCAGTACTCTGGAATGCCCTCCCGGTAACAGTTCGAGATGCTACCTCAGTAGAAGCATTTAAGTCTCACCTTAAAACTCATTTGTATACTCTAGCCTTTAAATAGACTCCCTTTTTAGACCAGTTGATCTGCCGTTTCTTTTCTTTTTCTTCTATGTCCCACTCTCCCTTGTGGAGGGGGTCCGGTCCGATCCGGTGGCCATGTACTGCTTGCCTGTGTATCGGCTGGGGACATCTCTGCGCTGCTGATCCGCCTCCGCTTGGGATGGTTTCCTGCTGGCTCCGCTGTGAACGGGACTCTCGCTGCTGTGTTGGATCCGCTTTGGACTGGACTCTCGCGACTGTGTTGGATCCATTGTGGATTGAACTTTCACAGTATCATGTTAGACCCGCTCGACATCCATTGCTTTCCTCCTCTCCAAGGTTCTCATAGTCATTATTGTCACCGATGTCCCACTGGGTGTGAGTTTTCCTTGCCCTTATGTGGGCCTACCGATGATGTCGTGGTGGTTTGTGCAGCCCTTTGAGACACTAGTGATTTAGGGCTATATAAGTAAACATTGATTGATTGATTGATTTTATTATTAATTTTTTGAAGTTATGTACATGTATATGTATATGTAGATAGAGAGATCCATTAAGCCCTGTGATGAGGTGGTGACTTGTCTAGGGTGTACACCGCCTTCCGCCCGATTGTAGCTGCGATAGGCTCCAGCGCCCCCCCCGCGACTTGATGGATTGAACTGTTCTTAAACATACGAGTATTATTATGGTGTGTGTATAAAGTAAGAAATATTATCCGGAATTTTGCAAATATTATGCAAACGAAACATTTTCTTACCTTCTGGTACCTGCTGATCTGTATTTGGGATCTGCATAAATCCTGAAAAATTGCGCGAAACCGCCTTTGTAGTCCGTGCTGAGACTGAAGTCGATTAGCTTCTTTTTGTCTATCTTCCGTTGTTGCCATTTCTAATATAAAGGGACTGCCGATATTATCGGCCAATAAACGCTTTAAAATGTAACATCGGAAATTACCGGTATTGGTTTCATAATTATCAGTATTGGTTTCAATAAGCAAAATGTATGACTTTCTAAAACGGTGCTGTGTACACGGACATAGGAAGAGGTACAGAGCAGCAACAAACCTTAAAGGCACTTCCTTTGCGTGCCGGCCCAATCAGATATTATCTACGGCTTTTGACACTCACAAGGCAAACTTGGTCAACAGCCATACAGGTCACACTGAGGGTGACCGTACAAACAACTTTAACACTGTTACGAATATGCGCCACACTGTGAACCCACACCAAACAAGAATGACAAACACAATTCGGGAGAACATCCGCAATGTAACACAACATAAACACAACAGAGCAATGCAGCGCTACCCCCTACCAACCCCACCTCAACCCCTCCCCCCTCAACCTCCTCATGCTCTCTCAGGGAGGACATGTTCCAAATTCCAAGCTGCTGTTATGAGGCATGTTAAAAAAGAATAATGCACTTTGTGGCTTCACTAACAAATACGGCAGTGCCATGTTGGCATTTTTTTTCCATAACTTGAGTTGATTTATTTTGGAAAACCTTGTTACATTGTTTAATGCATCCGGCGGGGCATCACAACAAAATTAGACATAATAATGTGTTAATTCCGCGACTGTATATATCCGTATCGGTTGATATCGGTATCGGTAATTAAGAGTTGGACAATATCGGAATATCGGATATTGGTATAGAAGCCGGGCTTCACGGTGGAAGAGGGGTTAGTGCGTCTGCCTCACAATACGAAGTTCCTGCAGTCCTGGGTTCAAATCCAGGCTCGGGATCTTTCTGTGTGGAGTTTGCATGTTCTCCCCGTGAATGCGTGGGTTCCCTCCGGGTACTCCGGCTTCCTCCCACTTCCAAAGACATGCACCTGGGGATAGGTTGATTGGCAACACTAAATTGGCCCTAGTGTGTGAATGTTGTCTGTCTATCTGTGTTGGCCCTGCGATGAGGTGGCGACTTGTCCAGGGTGTACCCTGCCTTCCGCCCGATTGTAGCTGAGATAGGCGCCAGCGCCCCCCGCCACCCCGAAAGGGAATAAGCGGTAAAAAATGGATGGATGGATGGTATAGAAGCCATTATCGGACACCTTTAGTTCTTACTTATATCTGTCAGTAAACTCGCCATGAAAGCGCTAAAACATACCGGTGTAGTGAGTTCACATTATTCACCCGAGGAATTGTAGTTATTAGAGAGTTCCAATCGGATGTTTCTTTTTACGGGTGTTGTTGTTTCCGCTTGAGGGGATGCTGCTCCTTTATCAATTTAAGTAAAGTCTGAATGTCATTTCTTCTACTCTTGTCCTTGCACGCTACACCGCTACAACAAAGATGGCGGGGAAAAAACGCTGCCGAAGGTGAGCCACGTAAATAAGACTGCCCAAAAAACGGCGCAGACTGTCAGAAAGTGGCTTGAAGATGATCTGTAAAACATAATCTATGCAACATTTTGACCAAAGAACCACCATTACATGTTATGTAGACCACAAGGAAGTGTTTTACATTTCGAAAACAATTATTATATTATGACTCCTTTAATGCGCCTTATAGTCCGGTTGACCTTATATATAGAAAAATTATAATAAAAAAAACAAAAACAGACCATTCATCGGCAGTGCGCCTTATAATCCGATGTAGTTTCCTCCCACAGTCCCAGCAACATGACCACAGGTGGAATAGGTTCCTACCCATGACCCTGAACAAGAAAAGCAGTAGAAAATGCTTTTAAACTAAATAATTAAAAAAAAAAAGTGACTCAGTATTCTCTGGATATTATGCTTCAGAGGTTGAGCGGATGACGCCACAGGATTTTGCAGCATACTGGTTTGTGGATAATGTATGAGAGGAGAGTGATACATTCTGCAGATAACCACTGAATCAGAATCACTTTGAAGAAGTCCCATCACAAACAACACCCGCAAGGCAAGGGAATGAGTTTAACGCTTCCTCTGTTTGCTGGTGGCAACACAACTCACTAGGGATTCCGCGCATGCCGCAGCACACTAAAATATTCACATATATCATTCAGCAAGAAGTAAAACTAAACAATATATTGCTTTTACTTTTGCCCCTTTTTTATTTTATTCACTGGCTGACGTTTCCTGAGAGCGGATTGTCCATGATCTTCCCATTTCTGCCAATAATTCTTTTTCATCCGGGTATTGTAAACAATTGTTTATTTGGTCATAAAATTGAGCACAGGAAAATAAAATGGCTGTAAGTGTTAAATAGTCAAGTTTGTTAGCTGAAATTAGCGAAAAAAAGGTCACTTGCTAATGTTAGTACCAGAGGTGGGTAGTAACGCGCTACATTTACTCCGTTACATCTACTTCATCAATCAATCAATGTTTATTTATATAGCCCCAAATCACAAATGTCTCAAAGGACTGCACAAATCATTACGACTACAACATCCTCGGAAGAACCCACAAAAGGGCAAGGAAAACTCACACCCAGTGGGCAGGGAGAATTCACATCCAGTGGGACGCCAGTGACAATGCTGACTATGAGAAACCTTGGAGAGGACCTCAGATGTGGGCAACCCCCCCCCCCCCCCCCCCCCCTCTAGGGGACCGAAAGCAATGGATGTCGAGCGGGTCTAACATGATACTGTGAAAGTTCAATCCATAGTGGCTCCAACACAGCCGCGAGAGTTCAGTTCAAGCGGATCCAAGACAGCAGCGAGAGTCCCGTCCACAGGAAACCATCTCAAGCGGATCAGCAGCGTAGAGATGTCCCCAACCGATACAGGCGAGCGGTCCATCCTGGGTCCCGACGAGCGGTCCATCCTGGGTCTCGACTCTGGACAGCCAGTACTTCATCCATGGTCATCGGACCGGACCCCCTCCACAAGGGAGGGGGGGACATAGGAGAAAGAAAAGAAGCGGCAGATCAACTGGTCTAAAAAGGAGGTCTATTTAAAGGCTAGAGTATACAGATGAGTTTTAAGGTGAGACTTAAATGCTTCTACTGAGGTAGCATCTCGAACTGTTACCGGGAGGGCATTCCAGAGTACTGGAGCCCGAACGGAACTTTTGGGATAAATTGTACTTCTAAGAGTAGTTTTTATGCAACATACTTTTACTTTTACTTGAGTATATTTATAAAGAAGAAACGCTACTTTTACTCCGCTCCATTTATCTACAATCAGCTCGTTACTCGCTACTTTTTTTTTTTATCGATCTGTTAATGCACGTTATGTTTGTTTTGATTTTGTCAGACACACATTCAAAGTAGGATCTACGCATGCCTGCGTTTCACCAATCAAATGCAGTCACTGGTGACGTTGGACCAATCAAACAAAACCAGGCGGTCACATGACCGTCACACGTCGAATCCGACCTAAAAAGTTGAAAAACTTATTGGAGTGTTACCATTTAGTGGTCAATTGTAGGGAATATATACTGTACTGTGCAATCTACTAATAACAGTTTCAATCAATCAATCAAAAGTGTAAAGGGAAAAAGACACTTTTTATTTCAACCGTACTTCCCGTCAAAAGCCTAAAGACTGATCGCACAGTTCCTGTCTTCACAATAAAAGTGCCGCTCCATCGCGCCTGCGCTAACAAAATAAGAGTCTCCGAAAGCCAGCGCAAACAAACTAGCAAGCTACGGAGTTTGCCGCCAATGTATTTTTTGTAAAGTGTATAAAAACAAATATGAAAGCTGGACAAATAAGATGCCAAAAACCAGTTATCCATCCATCCATCCATCCATTTTCTACCGCTTATTCCCTTTCGGGGTCGCGGGGGGCGCTGGCGCCTATCTCAGCTACAATCGGGCGGAAGGCGGGGTACACCCTGGACAAGTCGCCACCTCATCGCAGGGCCAAAACAGTTAGCATCTATCAAATACCAAGTTAGCGTGGGTCAAGTACCAAGTTTTAAGACTGAGGTAAACACATGCAAACTTAGCAAAATAAGTTTGCACCTATACGTACCAAGTTACGGTATATGACAGTCAACGCGAGTGGCGTATGGAAAAAGACAAGACTGCCGGAGGGTTTTCAGATTAACTTAGGCGACGCGAATTGAATGTGTTTTTATATAAGTTGGTCTCCCCAAAGCTTTGGAATAAATTGCAAAATACCTATTCTGTTCTGGGTTTCATTTAAAATCAGCTTATGTGTCATCAAAAGAACTTGGGATTGACCAGCAACTTAAATTCCCTCGGAGGAACATCAGGTCCAAACGCAACAGTACCATGTTACGGTATATGACTTTGAGGTGCATGCCTGTGAAATTAGCTGTAGAAGTTAGCGTGTTCACATCTTAACGTAAACATGCTAACAGAAAACATGTGTCAAATACCAAGGGGTATGCCAGAAAAATAGGCACAACAAATTAGCATCTTAACGTATCATGGCTACAGTCAGCATGTATCAAATATCAAGTTAGCTTGTTAGCAATATAGCCAACTCATATGTCCGTCCACATTCTGTAGGCTTATGTGTGGTCCGCTCATGCTGGCAGGGATTTGTGCATTTCAAACCTCCACCGTGCAATGTACTCCAGGTACCTCCCAGAGGCATTCCCACAAGTACCAAGCTACATACTCCCCCGTGTGCGTTCTGGGTGTAGCCCAGGTTGGATCGCATCCAAGCCTCCAGCTGCAATCTTAATGAGATTCTGGAACCACCTCAAATAATTGATTCCTCCATGCTCAGGAACAGTGTCCCTACCATTCTGAGCTGTACAAACTCCTCTCTTCCCTTTTTTTTTCAGGCGAAAACAAACCATTGTTATGCAGAAAAATCACCACATTATTGTTGTAGTGTACATGTGGGATTGGTATGCTGCATGCAATTATGTAACAGTGGAAAAAGTGTCAAATAGAAAATACCAATGACTTTTTCCTGTGGGCGTCATCATACACCCCACTTTTCGCATGATTTGTTTTTCTGACAAACATTTTTTCATGGTGTGGAGGGGGGGGTGGCCTGCGAACCTGCAGCAAAGCGGGGTGTGCCAGGACCGGCTTCGAGATCAATGACAGTTGCGTAGATGGCCCGCCCAGGCCTGGTTATCTCATCACCTATCCCTCTGTTAACAGGCAGTGGCCGGGGAGGAGAGCGGTGGTGGAGCTGGAGCAAGAGCAAGAGAGAGACAATCACAATAGACAATTGCTGTAAAGCACAAAGAGTCAATTTATTGAAAAATAAAACCTGTATTGTGAACCTGATCCGGGCTCTCATGGCGTTGACAACCCATACTGGCACTGAAAATGCGTACCATATTTTTCGGACCATTGGACGCACCGGATTTTATGGCGCACTATTCAGGTCTTTTTTCATAAAAAGACGCACTTCTAATTTTGCACTCCCTCCTCCCAGGAAGAATACTTTGCGGAAATCTTTTATTCAGAGATCTGTATCGCTCTGGAATTACCTGCCTCGAATTCTCACCGGCATTGAAAGTAAACAGTTTTTTTTTTAAAAGGAAAGTCATATTTTATCTGAGTCTGTAAATTAGTTTGCTTATTGATGATTTTTTTGTTTGGTTTTGTATTGTGTAGTTTTATTTATATGGTGTGACGGTCCCAAGCCGTCGTCTTGCGGGTTCCAGGGACCACCAAGGAAGGACATGCCTTTTTAGCAGGTGTAGACTTCTTTATCTTTCCAAATAAGACTCCTCCGTACAGCTTTTCAGCTCCACTTCTTTGCCCGCTCGCTCGCTCTTCGTCCGTCTCAGGCTCTCACGTTGGCTCCTTCCAGTCTCTGCGCCTCTCTCCCATACGTTCACAGCTGCCGCCCTTTTTAACAGTGCGAGAGGATTAATCAATTGTATCCAGGTGCGCGATCCACGCACCTGATCTCGCTTGTAGCGTCGCTCCCGGCACGCCCCGCCTCGCCGCTCGCTCGCCATCTCCGCCTCCTCTCCGCCATCTTGGGCCGGGCTCCAGCGTGCCCTGCCGCCCTGTCGGACCGTCGGCTCCGCCTCTCCACATATGGTAATTATTATTCCATGACTGTAAATTGTTTGCTTGTTTTCTTATTAATGCTTTTATTTTTTTTCTGTATTGTGTAGCAATAATTATATGCTTTTACTTGGAATTGTATTGAGTTTGTGGACCCCCAGGAAGACTAGTGTGTTGTTGTGGCAACCAGCTAATGGGGATCCTTGATAAAAAATCAAATCAAATCTAATCATCCATGGCTCACTCATGCAAAAACAAAGCCGGAAATGTGTCCCGTGAAAAACCTTCCAACCAGAACTCCCTAATAACTAAAGTCCCGTGGGTAAATTATGTAAACCCACTGGTAGTTTTTAGCGCTTCTATAGTGAGATATACGTTAGAACTTTCCACTCTTTTATATTACAAATGGCAAAAGAAGAGTGTGAATGTCCCATAACAAGAAAATCCTGAACAAGAAGAAGCTTATCGACTACGGCATCGGCACGGACTACAGTGGCGAACGTGCGCAAATTTTCAGGACTTATGAAGATCTCAAATACACATCAGCAGGCACCAGAAGGTAAAAAAAAGCTGGTTTTGCATAATACTGTGAAACAAAACGCTAAATTTGCGACATTTTGCACGCACCATAGTAATACCTATATCTCTGACTACGGTAGCTGTAATGGGCCGACAATCCATCAATCGGTGCGGCTTCAAAGTCGTACTAAAAAATCTTGAGAGATTTTTGAATGCCGTGTATAATGTTCTTTATTTTCAATAGAACATTTCAAGTTTTTGGTGTTGTTTACTGGCGTCATCTTGCAGTCTACACATATCTCTTATGTGTGACTGCCATCTACTGGTCACACTTATCACTACACCGTGTGCCCCCAAAAAATTGCTTTGAGCACAACCAGAATTATTCCGTACATTAGGCGCACCGGGTTATAAGGCGCACGGTTGATTTTTGAGAAAATTAAAGGATTTTTACGTCTGGAAAAATCCTATATTTTAAAATCAGTGGAGGTGCTTGAACAGGTGTTTGAAAAAATGGAAAATATGCACACAAAGTAGGAAAAGAGAATAAGGTATTTTTTATGGATTCTTGTGATATTCAAGTGGAAGAGACTCAGTGGTGCCTCAACTTGAGAGTGCGTCAACTTAAAAGTGCTTTGAGATGAGAGCTGTCTCTCGATTAATGATTATGCCTTCAAGCAGGGGTCTTTGTCACGATCGACCTTAGCGGGAGTAGGACCCCCAACGCAAGGAAGAAAGACTAAAAAAATAATACCAAAAAGCGCACTCCAAAAGGAGTGAGAAAAATCCAAAACACTACAAGGCAATGCCAAGGGAAAAGGGAGCGTGAGCGGAGCCAAAGCAGAGGAGATGAAGACAACCGGAAGGGTAAAGCCTCGGGAGTTAACTGGCGCCGAGTGAATGGATTAGAGAGCTTAAATATTGACGAGGAAATGGATATCAGGTGTGCGCGAAAGTGGCTCCGTCCCGTAGCCCGAAAAGCAGACAGGCGGCAGCAGAACATGACAGTCATCAATGTAGGACCCCACAACTGGTGATAAAATGCAGTGGAAACCCCTTTATCTGTATGCAATTGTTTGAATTGGAACGGGTCCTAAAGGTACCAGGCAGTACTGAATCAAAAAGCCACACCAGCGTGTAAAGGATATCACCACATGGGCTTGAGAAAACCACTGTAAGTACCTACAGTTGGTCGCTAAATCTGCAATAACAAGATTAAAATAATACGATATAGTACGAGGTGACAACTAGTGCAGCTAATCGCCAGGTTTGATTGATTGATTGATTGAAACTTTTATTAGTAGATTGCACAGTACAGTACATATTCCGTACTATTGACCACTAAATGGTAACACCCCAATAAGTTTTTCAACTTGTTTAAGTCGGGGTCCACGTTAATCAATTCATGGTAAACAAGGTGACAACTAATGTGTCAATCGCTAGCTATCCTAAATGCTAACACAAAATATATTATTATATTTATTTATATGTGTTTTTATCTTAAAACGGCAAGGTACAGTGAGTGGTGTGGACATATCGCTGCCATTAACATTTACATTTGTGTAAAAAATTGCGTGAGTATCGTATTTTTCGGACTTAAAACCCTTTCATTTTCTTAAAAATCTGTCTAAGCGTGGACTTTGGGGTTGGTTTTTCCAGAATGCAAAGGAAAGTTGGCACGAGCAAGACGTGAATGTAAGTTCATCCTTTATTTTTAACACTATAACTACTAAAAAAAAGGCAAACAAAAGGCGCGCAGAATGGTTTTTGGCAATGAAAACAAAAACTAGCACTATGGCATGATGATGGACAAAACACAAAACTCAATAACTGCGACTGTGGAGGGACGGCGCCGACGAGCCGACAGACGGGCGAGGACAAACAGCGGTCCTGACCAAGATGGCGGCCAGGAGGCGAAGCATGCAGCAGAACAGAAGGGGCGGGGCACACCTGGAGCGACACTGCAGCCATCAGAGTCAGGTGCGTACACAACACACCTTCTCTCTATCCCTCCATCTTTTGCTGCAGCATAAAAGGGGAGGGGGAGGAGCAACCGTGGCAGAAGTAGGAGATTATATTATTCATATATATATATATGTATAAATAATTTGTTCATGCATGAGCATATCTGTTCGACCACCGTGTCCGATGGAGACGTCTGATTTACAAAATCTGCAGGCATCATACCCGTTCCCCTTCGAGCTGTCCTGGATGAACTGACATTTTTTTTCCAATCATTTTGGAACTTGCAAGCGTACTTCTTCCTACTCGTCGTCGCCATGTCTCTTCTTCGTTCTTCTGCTTCGTCACTGTTTTGTTTTTGGACATTACTACTTGCCGTAATTTTGAAGCAATGCATGACGGGAATCCGGACGTTGTGTGTCAGTGTACTAACGTGCCGGCTGGAATAAACACACGCTCCATGCCTGCCTACTTTATGTGAATTTGTGAGTTATATTTATATAGCGCTTTTCTCTAGTGACTCAAAGCGCTTTACATAGTGAAACCCAATATCTAAGTTACATTTAAACCAGTGTGGGTGGCACTGGGAGCAGGTGGGTAAAGTGTCTTGCCCAAGGACACAACGGCAGTGACTAGGATGGTGGAGGCGGGAATCGAACCTGCAACCCTCAAGTTGCTGGCACGGCCAGTCTACCAACCGAGCTCTGCCGCCCCACTTTATGGGTTATAGATAAAACTATGGATAACGGAGACATATATAATAGTCTCCTTTTCAGGTGAGAGAGGATGCTAAAGACAGGATCTTTAAGGCACGCCCCCAATATTGTTGTCCGGGTGGAAATCGGGAGAAATTCGAGAGAATGGTTGCCACGGGAACTTTTCGGGAGGGGTACTGAAATTCGGGAGGGTTGGCAAGTATGTCAAAAACTCATTGATATTATGGATTGACTAAATTTTCAGTAAAAACAAATACTTCTTGAATAGCCGCCGGGGCTCTAATTAAATTAAAACCTGTTTTCACTCCGGCGTTTACCAAAGGCATGTGGTAAATTGAGGCCTGCGCTTATAAATTTGAGTGTGATGTAAGGATACCATCATGAAAAGCACATTTAATTAAAAAAAAGGTTATTATGTTCTGACCTTTACTTATAAATGAAGTCCATGCCAGCTCCTTCTGATCAAAAGCATCGACAACTTGATTATAGAAGTCTTCCTTATCTTTCTTCGGTTTTAAAAGTCTCTCTGTCTCGATGGAGATCTTCCTTTAATACCTCCTGCTTCGATTGAAAGTCCAGTTTAGAAAAACTGTTTCATTTTAGGTATTTAATCCTCCATGTTAAAAGTGCAAGCGAGAGGAAAAAATAAACATTTGCTACTCACTCTTGCTGCTTGTTGTCACTTCTTCTGCAGCCGAGTAGTCGCAAGAAGGATCACTAGCGCCCTCTACCACCAGGAGGCGGGAGTCATTTAATGACTCATATTTGACACACGCAGCTATGGTATATTAATAAAACATAGCTGCTTACTGTTCTTTTTAGCATATTCAATAGCTTGGACCTTAAATCCTACTGAATAGCTCTTAATCTTCTTCCCTTTATGCCAGGGGTGTCAAACTCAAACACAGAGTGGGCCAACATTTAAAACTGAACAAAGCCGTGGGCCAAGGTTGAACAAATTTACCTTTTAAGAGGGACCCAAACAAGTTTTGCATTAAATATTGAACAAGCAGGGCTTATATAACTTTATAGTGACATGCAAAATTGAGTTTCAAATAACAATAATTGTAAAATATCAATGGCATATCAAATAAAATTTTGATAAAAATTGAATGCCTCTTTTCTAATTTGCAGCCTTCTGAGGTAAATATCAACATTAACTTTTTCCACAGGCTAATACATTTGAAAATAAAATAAAGAAGTGTGCGGGGTTTGGTGATAGCAAGGGGTGTATATCGTAGCATCCCGGAAGAGTTAGTGCCGCAAGGGATTCTGGGTAATTGTTCTGTTGTGTTTATGTTCTGTTACAGTGTGGATGTTCTCCCGAAATTTGTTTGTCATTTGGGCTTCACGGTGGCAGAGGGGTTAGTGCGTCTGCCTCACAATACGAAGGTCCTGCAGTCCTGGATTCAAATCCAGGCTCTGGATCTTTCTGTGTGGAGTTTGCATGTTCTCCCCGTGAATGCGTGGGTTCCCTCCGGGTACTCCGGCTTCCTCCCGCTTCCAAAGACATGCACCTGGGGATAGGTTGATTGGCAACACCAAATTGGCCCTAGTGTGTGAATGTGAGTGTGAATGTTGTCTGTCTATCTGTGTTGGCCCTGCAATGAGGTGGCGACTTGTCCAGGGTGTACCCTGCCTTCCGCCCGATTGTAGCTGAGATAGGCGCCAGCGCCCCCCGCAACCCCAAAAAAGGGAACAAGCGGTAGAAAATGGATGGATGGATGGATTCTTGTTTGGTGTGGGTTCACAGTGTGGTGCATATTTGTAACAGTGTTAAAGTTGTGTGACCGGAATGGCTGTGTAGAAGCCGCGTTTATCATGTGACAGAGGCCGGCACGCTGTTTGAATGGAGGAAAAAACGGATGTGACGACTGGTTGTAGAGGACGCTAGAGGCAGTGCCTTTAAGGCACGCCCCCAATATTGTTGTCCGGGTGGGAATCGGGAGAAATTCGGGAGAATGGTTGCCCCAGGAGACTTTCGGGAGGGGCACTGAATATCAGGAGGGTGGGCAAGTTATGAGTATTAGCGGTGAATGTGGTGTTATAACACCGGCGGGCCAGCTCTAATGTTAATTTGGTATTGCCTCAAGGGCCAAATGAAATTACACGGCCAGAGTTTGACACCCATGCTTTATGCAATTTTAAATTATTGAAATCAGCCTCCTCCATTTTGAAAATGATGACAGGGAAAGTGTCACTCGTGACGTGACGAGTTTGACCCTGCGGAAATTCTAGGCATATGCTAATTATTTGGCGAAACGAGTTTGACCCGGGGGAAATTCTAGACCAGGGGTGGGCACACTTTTTCTGCAGGCGAGCTACTTTTCAATTGACCAACTCGAGGGGATCTACCTCATTTATATATATCATTTATATGTATTTATTTATGAAAGAGACATTTTTGTAAACAAGTTAAATGTGTTTAATGATAATACAAGCATGTGTAACACATATAGATGTCTTTCTTTCACCAAGACAAGAATATAAGTTGCTGTATTACCTGATTCTGATGACTTGCATTGATTGGAATCAGACAGTAATGATGATAACGCCCACATTTTCAAATGGAGGAGAAAAAAAGTTGTCCTTTCTGTACAATACCACATGAAAGTGGTTGGTTTTTGGCATCTAATTCATCCAGCTTCCATACACTTTACAAGAAAAATATTGGCGGCAAATTCCGTAGCTTGCTTGATTGACATTCACGGCACCCGAGGGTCTTGTGAGATGACGCTGGCTGCTGCCAGTTCATTATTATGAAAAAATGACAGAGAGGAAGGCGAGAAACACTTTTTATTTCAACAGACTTTCGCGCCGTTCCTTCCGTCAAAACTCTAAAGGCCGACCGCACATTTCCTATCTTCACAATAAAAGCCCTGCTTCATGCTGCCTGCGCTAACAAAATAAGAGTCTGGGAAAGCTGGCGTGAACAAGTGATGTGCACGCCAGCTTTCTGAGGGATCGCTTGTGCACGCCAGTTTTCCGAGACTCTGTATTTAGTTAGCGCAGGCAGCATGAAGCAGGGCTTTTATTGTGAAGATAGGAAATGTGCAGTCGGCCTTTAGAGTTTTGACGGAAGGTACGGCGCGAGAGTCGGTTGAAATAAAAAGTGTTTCTCGCCTTCCTCTCGGTCATATTTTCATAATAATGATCTTGCAGCAGCCAGCGTCATCTCACAAGACCCTCCGGTACCGTGAATGTCATTTAAGTGACGTCTTGGTGAAGATTGATGATCACTCATTTTTAGGTCTATTTTTTTTTAAAAGCCTGGCTGGAGATCGACTGACACACCCCCCGCGGTCGACTGGTAGCTCGCGATCGACGTAATGGGCACCCCTGTTCTTGACATGCGCTAATAAAAATAATATTTTGCGAAACGAGTTTGACCCGGCGTTAATCCTGAGCCGGCGGTAATGCTAAGTTTGACCCGGCAGTAATTCTAGGCAGGTGCATACTATATACCTGCCGGCAATTCAAGGAAATACGGTACATGAAAAACAAAACTCGTTTGGGAAATTTTGGTCATTTCGACAGCTTGTGAACTGAGGTATCAATCAATCAATCAATGTTTATTTATATAGCCCCAAATCACAAATGTCTCAAAGGACTGCACAAATCATTACGACTACAACATCCTCGGAAGAACCCACAAAAGGGCAAGGAAAACTCACACCCAGTGGGCAGGGAGAATTCACACCCAGTGGGACGCCAGTGACAATGCTGACTATGAGAAACCTTGGAGAGGACCTCAGATGTGGGCAACCCCCCCCCCTCTAGGGGACCGAAAGCAATGGATGTCGAGCGGGTCTAACATGATACTGTGAAAGTTCAATCCATAGTGGCTCCAACACAGCCGCGAGAGTTCAGTTCAAGCGGATCCAAGACAGCAGCGAGAGTCCCGTCCACAGGAAACCATCTCAAGCGGATCAGCAGCGTAGAGATGTCCCCAACCGATACAGGCGAGCGGTCCATCCTGGGTCCCGACGAGCGGCCCATCCTGGGTCTCGACTCTGGACAGCCAGTACTTCATCCATGGTCATCGGACCGGACCCCCTCCCTTGGGGGACATAGGAGAAAGAAAAGAAGCGGCAGATCAACTGGTCTAAAAAGTACTAGAGTATTTCTCAGTGTTTAGTGTTGGCATCTGCATTATTACAAGAGTAAACACCGCGACTCATGCTATCCAAGGATGTTTGACTATTGTGTCGCTCCCCATCCTTGGAGAGTTTATGCATTGCAGCAATCACACTCAGTTTACTGCCTCGTCTTGGTATAATCTAATCTGCTCCATAGGGGGAAACACGGGAAGGTTGCATAAGGAGACAGAGCCTTATAAACACCGTGTGACATATGCATGGCGTTTTCAGTTTCAACCGCTACCAATTCGTATACAAAAGAACGATTTGGAAAATTCCGACAACGCCAGCCCGGCGTGATTTTTCCTCCCCCCCTGTGAAAATGAGGACTCAGTGTTAAATTCCTCGACGGCAATGATTATGACACGGTAATTAGTGAGACGGTTCAGCGGCGATGATCGTAATTATTGTGTGCTCATCAAAGGCTGTCAATCACGGCCCGTGTGTAGCTCTTGTGGGAAAAGCAAATGCTTGACTCTAACCGTGTATGTCGCACAGTCAGATACTTTTAATTTCGAGATCAAAGTATTGTGTTTTTTTAATCTAAAGCAGGGGTGTCGAACTCAAATACAGAGTGGGCCAACATTAACCTTATAATAGGGACCCAAACAAGTTTTGCATTAAATATTGAACAAGCAAGGCTTATATAACTTTAGTGACATGCAAAATCCAGTTTCAAAAAATAATAATAATAATTAAAAAAAATATCAATAGCATATCGAATAAAATTTAAATAAAAATGTTATGCCTTTTTTTCTATTTGCAATCTTTTGAGGTAAATATCAAATTTTTTTCCACAGGCTAATCCATCCATCCATCCATTTTCTACCGCTTATTCCCTTTCGGGATCGCGGGGGGCGCTGGCGCCTATCTCAGCTACAATCGGGCGGAAGGCAGGGTACACCCTGGACAAGTCGCCACCTCATCGCAGGGCCACAGGCTAATAATACATTTGAAAATAAAATAACAATAATGAATGAACCAAACATTCAAGCCTCGAAGTAGCAAGAGAAAATGCATGAATAAAACGTTAATTATTGGTCGGTTTGCTGGAAGTTTCCCGGAAGACTTAGTGCTGCAAGGGTTTCTGGGTATTTGTCCTGTTGTGTTACGGTGCGGATGTTCACCCGAAATGTGTTTGTCATTCTTGTTTGGCGTGGGTTCACAGTGTGGCGCATATTTGTAACGGTGCTAAAGTTGTTTATACGGCCACCCTCAGTGTGACCTGTATGGCTGTGGACCAAGTATGCCTTGCATTCACTTGTGTATGTGTGTAGAAGCCGGATACATTACGTGTCTGGGCCGGCACGCTGTTGTACGGTGCGGATGTTCACCCAAAATGTGTTTGTTATTCTTGTTTGGCGTGGGTTCACAGTGTGGCGCATATTTGTAACAGTCTTAAAGTTGTTGATACGGCCACCTTCAGTGTGACCTGTATGGCTGTTGACCAAGTATGCCTTGCATTCACTTATGCGTGTGTGTAAAAGCCACAAATATGTGACACGCTGTTAGTATGGAGGAAAAGCGGACGTGACGACAGGTTGTAGAGAACGCTAAAGGCAGTGCCTTAAATGCACGCCCCCAATATTGTTGTCCAGGTGGAAATCGGTAGAAATTCGGGAGAATGGTTGCCCCGGGAAATTTTCGGGAGGGGCACTGAACTTCAGGAGTCTACCGCCGGCGGGCCAGATCTAATGCTAAATTGATATTGACTCAAGGGCCAAATTAAATTACACGGCGGGCCAGATTTGGCCCGCGGGCCAGAGTTTGACACCCATGATCTAAAGGTATGACCTTATTCATCTTTCATTCAAACATATGTAAATGTGTATGTCTGAACTACAACTAACTAAGCTTTATTATTAGTCTTTTTATGGCAATGCAGAAACTAAATGGAAACGGCCCCGAAAAACAATGACAAAACCCAAAACCAGTCAAGTTGGCACCTTCCTAAAATCGTAAATAAAAACCGAATACCATAATTTGCTAATCCTTTTCGACCTATATTTAATTGAATAGACTGCAAAGACAAGATACTAAACATTCAAACTGGAACATTTTGTTATTTTTTGCAAATATTAGCTCATTTGCAATTTAATGCCTGCAACAAGTTTCAAAAAAGCTGGCACAAGTGGCAAAAGAGACTGAGAGAGTTGAGGAATGCTCACCAAACACGTATTTGGAACATCCCACAGGTGAGCAGGCTAATTGGGAACAGGTGGGTGCCATGATTGGGTACAAAAGCAGCTCCCATGAGAAGTTCAGTCATTCACAAACAAAGATGGGGCGAGGGTCACCACTTTAGTGAACAAATGTGTGAGCAAATTGTCAAACAGTTTAAGAACAACATTTCTCAACCAGCCGTTGCAAGGAATTTAGGGTTTTCACCATCTACGGTCCGTAATATCATCAAAAGGTTCAGAGATTCTGGAAAAAATCACTGCACTTAAGTGGCTAAGCCCGTGACCTTCGATCCCTCAGGTGGTACTGCATCAAAAAGCGACACCGGTGTGTAAAGGATATCACCACATGGGCTCAAGAACACGTCATAAAACCACTGTCAGTAACTACAGTTTGTCGCCACATATTAGAATATAATAGAATAGAAAGTACTTTATTGATCCCTCGGGGAAATTCAGCAAGTGCAAGTTTAAGTGCAAGTTGAAACTCTACTATGCAAAGCCAAAGCCATTCTTCAACAACACCCAGAAACCCGCCGGCTTCGCTGGGCCCAAACTCATCTAAAATGGACTGATGCAAAGTGTAAAAGTCCACATTTAAAAATTGTTTTTGGAAACTGTGGACGTTGTGTCCTCCAGAACAAAGAGGAAAAGAACCATCCAGATTGGTATAGGTGCAAAGTTCAGAAGCCAGCATCTGTGATGGTATGGGGGTGTATTAGTGAGCAAGGAATGGGTAACTTACACATCTGTGAAGGCACCATTAATACTGAATTATGCATACAGGTTTGGAGCAACATATGTTGCCATCCAAGCAACATTATCATGGACGCCCCTGCTTATTTCAGCAAGACAATGCCAAGACACATGTTACAACAGCTTGGCTTCATAGTAAAAGAGTACAGGTACTAGACTGGCGTGCCTGTAGTTCAGAACTGTCCCTTATTGAAAATGTGTGGTGCATTATGAAGCGTAAAATATGACAACGGAGACTGACAACTGTTGAACAACTTTAGCTGTACGTCAAGTAAGAATGGGAAAGAATTTCCCCTGAAAAGCTTCAAAAATTGGTCTCCTCAGTTCCCAAACGTTTACTAAGTGTTGTTAAAGTTGAACATTATCACCAGACCTATGTAAGCGTCAATATATACCTTGATGGTGCAGAAAAAAGACCATATATTTTTTAACCGATTTCCGAACTCTAAATGGGTGAATTTTGGAGAATTAAACGCCTTTCTGTTTATCGCTCTTTTGGCGATGACGTCAGAACGTGACGTCGCCGAGGTAACACAGCCGCCATTTTCATTTTCAACACATTACAAACACCGGGTCTCAGCTCTGTTATTTTCCGTTTTTTCGACAATTTTTCGGAACCTTGGAGACATCATGCCTCGTCGGTGTGTTGTCGGAGGGTGTAACAACACTAACAGGGAGGGATTCAAGTTGCACCACTGGCCCGAAGATACGAAAGTGTCTGCCGCCAGACCCCCATTGAATGTACCAAAGTGTCTCCACATTTTACCGGCGATGACAGACATGGCACAGAGATGTATGGATAACCTGCAGATGCATTTGCAACGATAAAGTCAACAAAATCACATAGGTGAGTTTTGTTGATGTTGACTTATGTGCTAATCAGACATATTTGGTTGCGGCGTGACTGCCAGCTAATCGATGCTAACATAATACGCTAATCGATGCTACCATGCTATTTACCGGCGGTGCTAAGGCAGACATGGCACAGAGATGTATGGATAACCTGCAGATGCATTTGCAACGATAAAGTCAACGAAATCACAAAGGTGAGTTTTGTTGATGTTGACTGCCAGCTAATCGATGCTAACATGCTACGCTAATCGATGCTAACATGTTATTTACCGGCGGTGCTAAAGCAGACATGGCACAGAGATGTATGGATAACCTGCAGATGCATTTGCAACGATAAAGTCAACGAAATCACAAAGGTGAGTTTTGTTGATGTTGACTGCCAGCTAATCGATGCTAACATGCGACGCTAATCGATGCTAACATGCTATTTACCGGCGGTGCTTAAGCAGACATGGCACAGAGATGTATGGATAACCTGCAGATGCATTTGCAACGATAAAGTCAACGAAATCACAAAGGTGAGTTTTGTTGATGTTGACTGCCAGCTAATCGATGCTAACATGCGACGCTAATCGATGCTAACATGCTATTTACCGGCGGTGCTAAGGCAGACATGGCAGAGAGATGTATGGATAACCTGCAGATGCATTTGCAACTATATTACGTTTCCTTCCACCCACATTTAATGCGACGGATTTAAGTAGCTCCAGATGCGAAAGTCCTGATCGTTTGGTCCGCACATTTTACCGGCGATGCTAACGCAGCTATTCGGCCATGCTACGGCTATGAATAGCGTCAATAGCTATTCGCTCAATAGCTTCAGTTTCTTCTTCAATACTTTCATACTCCGACCATCCGTTTCAATACATGCGTAATCTGTTGAATCGCTTAAACCCGAGTCTGAATCCGAGCTAAGGTCACTATATCTTGCTGTGGTATTCGCAATTGTTTGTTTACATTGGCAGCACTGTGTGACGTCACAGGGAAATGGATAGTCGCATCGCAAATAGCGAAAATCAAGCACTTTAAAACTTTTTTTAGGGATATTCCGTGACCGGTAAAATTTAGAAAAAAAAATTCAAAAAATACAACAAGCCACTGGGAACTGATTTTTATTGTTTTTAACTCTTTTGAAATTGTGATAATGTTCCCCTTTAAAAAGGAAAGGCCATGTAACACAGTGGTAAAAATGCCCCTGTGCCAACGTCTTTGTGATGTGTTTGTTATGTTCAAAGGGAAGGAGGCGACAACCCAGGACAGAACTGCGGTTCTTTCAAGGTTTATTTTAAACCTTTGATAAATATGTGACATGTGTATGCTCCTCTAAGTGAATGAGTGTGACGATGTGTAATATTAATAATGTCAATGTTACCAAGGGTTACGTATAAAATACTACACGGTCTAGCTCCATCCTATCTTGCCGATTGTATTGTACCATATGTCCCGGCAAGAAATCTGCGTTCAAAGGACTCCGGCTTGTTAGTGATTCCCAAAGCCCAAAAAAAGTCTGCGGGCTATAGAGCGTTTTCCGTTCGGGCTCCAGTACTCTGGAATGCCCTCCCGGTAACAGTTCGAGATGCTACCTCAGTAGAAGCATTTAAGTCTCACCTTAAAACTCATTTGTATACTCTAGCCTTTAAATAGACTCCCTTTTTAGACCAGTTGATCTGCCGTTTCTTTTCTTTTTCTTCTATGTCCCACTCTCCCTTGTGGAGGGGGTCCGGTCCGATCCGGTGGCCATGTACTGCTTGCCTGTGTATCGGCTGGGGACATCTCTGCGATGCTGATCCGCCTCCGCTTGGGATGGTTTCCTGCTGGCTCCGCTGTGAACGGGACTCTCGCTGCTGTGTTGGATCCGCTTTGGACTGGACTCTGGCGACTGTGTTGGATCCATTGTGGATTGAACTTTCACAGTACCATGTTAGACCCGCTCGACATCCATTGCTTTCCTCCTCTCCAAGGTTCTCTCCGTCATCATTGTCACCGACGTCCCACTGGGTGTGAGTTTTCCTTGCCCTTATGTGGGCCTACCGAGGATGTCGTAGTGGTTTGTGCAGCCCTTTGAGACACTAGTGATTTAGGGCTATATAAGTAAACATTGATTGATTGATTGATTGATTGTCTGTGAGTGTTGGTTGTGATCTTTCGTCGAATCACGAGGGGCAAGACGAAGAGGCAGTTGGTGGACGGGCAATGGGTCGTGGGGAGGAGCGAGGGCAGTGTAGTCTGGGTCCGAGCAGGGAGGTCGTGGATCGAGGAGGGCAGTCTGGAATCCGGTTGGATGTCGAAGGACAAGGCTTGATCACGGAAGTCAGGGGAGTCGCTGTGAACACACAAAGAGACATGAACCAGGGATGCCAGACGTGAAGCTTACGGGAAAGTTAGCGACGTTCTGGCAAAGGTTCTTCTTCTTTTGTTTTTATGGCGGTTGGCAAGCAACCTTCTGGTGTGCATTAGCGCCACCTACTGTAATGGAGTGTGGACCGAGGTGGATCCCTACTCTATATTCTTTTACTTAACCCAGTGTTTTTTTAAATATGTGTATATTGCTTTATATCCTCCATCCTTCCATCCATCATCTTCCGCTTATCCGAGGTCGGGTCGCGGGGGCAACAGCCTAAGCAGGGAAACCCAGACTTCCCTCTCCCCAGCCACTTCGTCCAGCTCTTCCCGGGGGATCCCGAGGCGTTCCCAGGCCAGCCGGGAGACATAGTCTTCCCAACGTGTCCTGGGTCTTCCCCGTGGCCTCCTACCGGTTGGACGTGCCCTAAACACCTCCCTAGGGAGGCGTTCGGGTGGCATCCTGACCAGATGCCCGAACCCCCTCATCTGGCTCCTCTCCATGTGGAGGAGCAGCGGCTTTACTTTGAGTTCCTCCCGGATGGCAGAGCTTCTCACCCTATCTCTAAGGGAGAGACCCAAACTCATTTGGGCCGCTTGTACCCGTGATCTTATCCTTTCGGTCATGACCCAAAGCTCATGACCATAGGTGAGGATGGGAACGTAGATCGACCGGTAAATTGAGAGCTTTGCCTTCCGGCTCAGCTCCTTCTTCACCACAACGGACCGGTACAACGTCCGCATTACTGAAGACGCCGCACCGATCCACCTGTCGATCTCACGATCCACTCTTCCCTCACTCGTGAACAAGACTCCTAGGTACTTGAACTCCTCCACTTGGGGCAGGGTCTCCTCCCCAACCCGGAGATGGCACTCCACCCTTTTCCGGGCGAGAACCATGGACTCGGACTTGGAGGTGCTGATTCTCATTCCGGTCGCTTCACACTCGGCTGCGAACCGATCCAGCGAGAGCTGAAGATCCCGGTCAGATGAAGCCATCAGGACCACATCATCTGCAAAAAGCAGAGACCTAATCCTGCGGTCACCAAACCAGAACCCCTCAACGCCTTGACTGCGCCTAGAAATTCTGTCCATAAAAGTTATGAACAGAATGGGTGACAAAGGACACTTTATATCCTATGTTTTCTGAATGCAATCCTAATATATCTCCCACTTCTAACCTAATATTTTCTTTTGCTAACTTATTTTCCAGTATTTCTCTTTCTCTATTATATTTCCTACATTGTATTAAGACATGGTCAACATTTTCTATCTGGTGGTAAAAATCCCACAGCCCTGTAGTCTTAGCCCAGGCTAAGACCGATTTTTTTATCTTATTTTAATCTTCTATTTTTTTCTCCCCCCTTTGTTTACCTGTATCCAAAGGTGGGTAGTAACGCGCTACATTTACTCCGTTACATCTACTTGAGTAACTTTTGGGATGAATTGTACTTCTAAGAGTAGTTTTTATGCAACATACTTTTACTTTTAATTGAGTATATTTATAGAAAAGAAACGCTACTTTTACTCAGCTCCATTTATCTACAATCAGCTCGTTACTCGCTACTTTTTTTTTTATCGATCTGTTAATGCACGCTTTGTTTGTTTTGATTTTGTCAGACACGCATTCAAAGTAGGATCTACACATGCCTGCGTTTCACCAATCAAATGCAGTCACTGGTGATGTTGGACCAATCAAACAAAACCAGGCGGTCACATGACCGTCACACGTCGAATCCGACCTAAAAAAGTTGAAAAACTTATTGGGGTGTTACCATTTAGTGGTCAATTGTGCAGAATATGTACTGTACTGTGCAATCTACTAATAAAAGTTTCAATCCTTCAATCAAAAGTGTAAAAGAAAAAATACACATTTTATTTCAACCGTACTTCCCGTCAAAAGCCTAAAGACTGATCGCACAGTTCCTGTCTTCACAATAAAAGTGCCGCTCCATCGCGCCTGCGCTAACAAAATAAGAGTCTCCGAAAGCCAGCGCAAACAAGCTAGCAAGCTACGGAGTTTGCCGCCAATGTATTTATTGTAAAGTGTATAAAAACGAATATGAAAGCTGGACAAATAAGATGCCAAAAACCAACGACTTTCATGTGGTATTAGACAGAAAGGAGGAACTTTTTTTCTCCTCCATTTGAAAACGTGGACGTTATCAGCACTATACTGTCTGATTCCAGTCAATGCAAGTCATCAGAATCAGGTAATACACCAACTTATATTCTTGTCTTCATGAAAAATAGGAATCTATATGTTAAACATGCATGTATATTCATTAAAACACCTTTAACGTGTCAACAAAAAAACGGCAAAATAAATAACTACATGTATATATATATATATATATATATATATATATATTTGTGTGTGTGTGTATTAGTGTGTGTATGTATATATGAGGTAGATCACCTCGACTTGGTCATTTATTAAGTAATTGATTAACGTTGAAAAACTTATTTGGGTGTTACCATTTAGTGATCAATCGTACAAAATATGTACTGTACTTTGCAATCTACTAATACAAGTTTCAATCAATCAATCAATCAATCGATGAATGCCTACTGAGCCTATGGTGCTGTTAAGTTATTGTGGCTCAATTTGCCTTAATTTTTTTTATTTTAATGTATTATTATTTAATATATATTATTGTTTTAGTTGCTTAAGAGATATTCCTGGCTATGAATTTGCTCATTGCTATTTTTATGTTTTTGTGCATTATTTGTTGCCGTAATCATTAAACAAACAGGTTACTCATCAGTTACTCAGTACTTGAGTAGTTTTTTCCACAACATACGTTTTACTTTTACTCAAGTAAATATTTTACTTGAGTAATAAATCTCTAAAGTAACAGTACTCTTACTTGAGTACAATTTCTGGCTACTCTACCCACCTCTGCCTGTATCTCATCTTTTTTTGTAAGGGGCGCTGGAAGCCGGCAGACCCGTCAGCGATCCTGTTCTGTCTCCCTTTAATGTTTGTCTGATCTTGAATGGGATTGTGCTGAAAATTGTAATGTTCCTGAAGGAACTCTCCGGACGGAATAAATAAAGTACTATCTGATCTAATCTAATCTAGTATGTTTGCCTATCAATTCTAGTGAACTATTTAGATATGTACGGCCTAATCTCATTCTAATAATAATGTCTTCTTCTTTCCTATTTCTACCCCCTCCTCTCATGACACCTACTTTCCTCTGGACTTTGTTAAACTCTCTACCTTTTGTTTCCTTATTCCAATTATCCTGACACTTTTTATTGTGTTCTATCTTAATCGTGCTCTTCACTTCTTCTTTACTGTGCTTAATCTCCATGTTTACTTCTGTTTTAGTGCTTGCTTGTTTTGCGTACCTATCAGCTAACTCATTTGCAGGAACCCAGAGAAATGTTACCACTGGCAAAGGTTCCTTGGCTCTGCGGGTATTTATGCTGCTCCCTTTCATCAAGTTCAGGTGTGTCGATTGTTGATTGACTACAGGCTTGTTGCTGCGTGGGCGTGCTGCGCTCAGCACGAGTAGGGACAAGTCTGAGTGCATTGTCAAAGAAGTTGCAACTTGGCGCGCTGTCAGCAGAGGCGGCCGCAGCTCCAGCCGCCGAGGAAACGCGGGTTCGACTCCGCGTCATAACAGTGTTGCTGCCATTAAAGTTTTAGTTAATGATTATTTGCAAAAAAATAAATAAATACGTTTATCAGTTCAAACATTAATTTTCTTTTATTTGCAGTCCATTCAATTAAATATAAGTTGAAAAGGATTTGCAAATCATTGTATTGTGTTTTTATTTACATATTACACAACGTGCCAACTTCACTGGTTTTGGGTTTTGTATTTGTTTTTTATACTAGATACGTATGTGGTGTCAAACTCTGGCCCGCGGGCCAAATTTGGCCCGCCGTGTAATTTAATTTGGTCCTTGAGGCAATATCTAATTAACATTACAGCTGGCCCGCCGTTATTACACAGCAGCGGTGCCGCTAGGGATTTTTGGCCCCATGAAAATAATCTTTACTGGGCCCCCAACACATAATTTCATCATCATTAGGGGGCCTCTCTGGGCCCTCCTCCATCATGGGCCCCTAGAATCCGTCTCCTTTACCCCCCCTTTTCGGCGCCCCTGGCTGTGACACCGCAATGTCTCACATTTGCCAATCCTCCCAAAATTCAGCGCCCCTCCCGAAAGCATTCTCCCGATTTCCACCCGGACAACAATATTGGGGGCGTGCCTTAAAGTTACTGCTTTTAGCATTCTCTACAACCTGTCGTCACGTCCGCATTTCCTCCATACAAACAGCGTGCAGGCCCACTCACATAATATTTGCGGCTATAAGTGAATGCAAGGCATACTTGGTCAACAGCCATACATGTCACACCGAGGGTGGCCGTACAAACAACTTTAACACTGTTACAAATGCGCGCCACACTGTGAACTCACACCAAACAAGAATGACAAACACATCTGCACTGTAACATAACATAAACACAACAGAACAAATACCCAGAAACCCTTGCAGCACTAACTATTTCGGGACGCTACAATATATTTTGCTATTCACCTCAGAAGGCTGCAAATAGAAGAAGCATTACATTTGTATTTAAATTTTATTTGATATGACATTGATAATGGGCTTCACGGTGGCAGAGGGGTTAGTGCGTCTGCCTCACAATACGAAGGTCCTGCAGTCCTGGGTTCAAATCCAGGCTCGGGATCGAGTTTGCATGTTCTACCCGTGAATGCGTGGGTTCCCTCCGGGTACTCCGGCTTCCTCCCACTTCCAAAGACATGCACCTGGGGATAGGTTGAGTGGCAACACTAAATTGGCCCTAGTGTGTGAATGTGGTCTGTTTATCTGTGTTGGCCCTGCGATGAGGTGGCGACTTGTCCAGGGTGTACCCCGCCTTCCGCCCGATTGTAGCTGAGATAGGCGCCAGCGCCCCCCGCGACCCCAAAAGGGAATAAGCGGTAGGAAATGGATGGATGGATGGATGCCATTGATTATTTTTTAATTATTATTATTATTATTATTTGAAACTGGATTTTGCATGTCACTATAAAGTTATATAAGCCTTGCTTGTTCAACATTTAATGCAAAACTTGTTTGGGTCTTTATTAAAAGGTTAATTTGTTCAACCTCGGCCCGCGGCTTTGTTCAGTTTTAAATTTTGGCCCACTCTGTATTTGAGTTTGACACCCTTGACTTAGAATGTCTCCACATTGGAAATCTTGTAATTTTTGGGGTGAAAATTACGAGAGAAACTCCCTCAGTGTTCTATATTTGCTATAAATGTTAAAATATCAATCAATCAATCAATCAATGTTTATTTATATAGCCCCAAATCACAGATGTCTCAAAGGACTGCACAAATCATTACGACTACAACATCCTCGGAAGAACCCACAAAAGGCCAAGGAAAACTCACACCCAGTGGGCAGGGAGAATTCACATCCAGTGGGACGCCAGTGACAATGCTGACTATGAGAAACCTTGGAGAGGACCTCAGATGTGGGCAACCCCCGCCCCCTCTAGGGGACCGAAAGCAATGGATGTCGAGCGGGTCTAGCATGATACTGTGAAAGTTCAATCCATAGTGGCTCCAACACACCCGCGAGAGTTCAGTTCAAGCGGATCCAAGACAGCAGCGAGAGTCCCGTCCACAGGAAACCATCTCAAGCGGAGGCGGATCAGCAGCGTAGAGATGTCCCCAACCGATACAGGCGAGCGGTCCATCCTGGGTCCCGACGAGCGGTCCATCCTGGGTCTCGACTCTGGACAGCCAGTACTTCATCCATGGTCATCGGAACGGACCCCCTCCACAAGGGAGGGGGAGGACATAGGAGAAAGAAAAGAAGCGGCAGATCAACTGGTCTAAAAAGGAGGTCTATTTAAAGGCTAGAGTATACAGATGAGTTTTAAGGTGAGACTTAAATGCTTCTACTGAGGTAGCATCTCGAACTGTTACCGGGAGGGCATTCCAGAGTACTGGAGCCCGAACGGAAAACACTTTATATCCCGCAGACTTTTTTTGGGCTCTAGGAATCACTAATAAGCCGGAGTCCTTTGAACGCAGATTTCTTGCCGGGACATATGGTACAATACAATCGGCAAGATAGGATGGAGCTAGACCGTGTAGTATTTTATACGTAAGTAGTAAAACCTTAAAGTCACATCTTAAGTGCACAGGAAGCCAGTGCAGGTGAGCCAGTACAGGTGTAATGTGATCAAACTTTCTTGTTCTTGTCAAAAGTCTAGCAGCCGCATTTTGTACCAACTGTAACCTTTTAATGCTAGACATGGGGAGACCCGAAAATAATACGTTACAGTAATCGAGACGAGACGTAACAAACGCATGGATAATGATCTCCGCGTCTTTAGTGGACAAAATGGAGCGAATTTTAGCGATATTACGGAGATGAAAGAAGGCCGTTTTAGTAACGCTTTTAATGTGTGCCTCAAAGGAGAGAGTTTGGTCAAAGATAATACCCAGATTTTTTACAGAGTCACCTTGTTTTATTATTTGGTTGTCCAATGTTAAAGTTGTATTATTAAATATCAATGCAGTGATCTAGTGTACAGTGTTTACAGTCGACTTAAGTCCTCCACATAACTAGATCACTCAAGCATTTATAGAACTTGCTGCAAACGTTTTTGAACTAAACTTGCGGGTGTCATACCCGGGTCAGATTTGGCCCTCGGGCCGCCAGATGAACACCCCCCCAGCCCTACAACCATATGTCGGTTTTGTGCAAAGACGACTCCTTTCCCTTGAAAAGTCACACCGTAAGCTGGTTTTTTGAAGCGCAGGGGTGGCAGGGGAGCGAGAGAGAAATACCTCCAAGGATTAAAAACTAATCCAGGCTTTGGACTGGGGTGTTTTGGCCTCAGCCTCCTGTCCTTCAAAACAGAGGGAGTTCTCTGCTAATGGGTGAGGGTTTACACGGATAGGATGATTAGGGGGCTTGTTCGCAGGCTGTAGAAGTATGCAGCGCTCGTGTTAGAAATATACCGACTCCAAACAAAAATAATAGCAGACATCAAAGCTCCTCTGCTTTTTCCTCCCCGATATATTGTGTATTTTTATGAATAAGACTGGACAGATACATTTCACTTCCTATTTATGTGAATAAACACTCATTTGCATAATTAATGATATGCATGCGAGTAGACAGATTTTTGTGTCAGATCTTTACATAATCTCGTCATGGGACTTCCTAACTAATTTTGTTACTTCTTTCGTTTTTTCAGGATTGAATGATCAATCAATCAATCAATCAATGTTTACTTATATAGCCCTAAATCACTAGTGTCTCAAAGGGCTGCACAAACCACTACGACATCCTCGGTAGGCCCACATAAGGGCAAGGAAAACTCACATCCAGTGGGACGTCGGTGACAATGATGACTATGAGAACCTTGGAGAGGAGGAAAGCAATGGATGTCGAGCGGGTCTAACATGATACTGTGAGCGTTCAATCCATAAAGGATCCAACACAGTCGCGAGAGTCCAGTCCAAAGCGGATCCAAGACAGCAGCGAGAGTCCCGTTCACAGCGGAGCCAGCAGGAAACCATCCCAAGCGGAGGCGGATCAGCAGCGCAGAGATGTCCCCAGCCGATACACAGGCGAGAGCAGTACATGGCCACCGGATCGGATCGGACCCCCTCCACAAGGGAGAGTGGGACATAAAATATAAAATATAAAATAAAAAATAAAATATAAAAAATAGCTCACCTTATAATCCGGTGCGCCCTATGGTCCGGACAATATGGTACTAGTAACTTGACAATGGGCTCTGAGTATTTGCTTTTACTGCAATCTAGTGTGTACTTGTATGTTTGTGTGGTATAAAACGAGCAAAACATCAACACAGTTTTTGTTTTCCATTCTTTTGTTCAAGTCTTGTGCTTTTTAGGGTTAAGTTAAAAGGAACATTGAGAACTTGATCACAAATTCACAAAATCCCAAGTTGGGTTAATAGTGTCGTTAGAATAATTATGGTAATTTTGTTCAAAGGCCGTTGCTATAGTTATTATCAATTGTGCTGAAGTTGTAATTTTCCATCCGTGCAAAGGCACACAACTTGTAATCTTCCATTGCGAGTTGTCTCACATCAGCAGTTTGTTTTCCAAACCCTGCCTGCGGACAGCCAAGGACGGACATCGAATACTGGGCGAAATCTCGAGTGTCAGCATATTTCCATTCTGAATAATCATGTATTGAGTCTACTGGGGTTGCTTGCCATACCCCTCCCTTCAGAAGCAGCCTCAGTGATGTTAACTAGGGACCTCCCGAATAAATAGGGGAGCATGTGGGACTGTACCTTAGAGCAATGGTTCTCAAATGGGGGTACTTGAAGGTATGCCAAGGGGTACGTAGGATTTTTTGAAAATATTCTAAAAATAGCAAATATTCAATAATCCTTTAAACATATATTTATTGAATAATAATTCAACAAAATATGAATGTAAGTTCATAAACTGTGAAAAGAAATGCTAAAATGCAATATTCAGTGTTGACAGCTAGTTTTTTGTGGACCTAAATAGAAGCATTTAAGTCTCACCTTAAAACTCATCTGTATACTCTAGCCTTTAAATAGACCTCCTTTTTAGACCAGTTGATCTGCCGCTTCTTTTCTTTCTCCTATGTCCCCCCCCCTCCCTTGTGGAGGGGGTCCGGTCCGATGACCATGGATGAAGTACTGGCTGTCCAGAGTCGAGACCCAGGATGGACCGCTCGCCTGTATCGGTTGGGGACATCTCTACGCTGCTGATCCGCCTCCGCTTGAGATGGTTTCCTGTGGACGGGACTCTCGCTGCTGTCTTGGATCCGCTTTGAACTGAACTCTCGCGGCTGTGTTGGAGCCACTATAGATTGAACTTTCACAGCATCATGTTAGACCCGCTCGACATCCATTGCTTTCGGTCCCCTAGAGGGGGGTGTTGCCCACATCTGAGGTCCTCTCCAAGGTTTCTCATAGTCAGCATTGTCACTGGCGTCCCACTGGATGTGAAGTCTCCCTGCCCACTGGGTGTGAGTTTTCCTTGCCCTTTTGTGGGTTCTTCCGAGGATGTTGTAGTCGTAATGATTTGTGCAGTCCTTTGAGACATTTGTGATTTGGGGCTATATAAATAAACATTGATTGATTGATTGATTGATTGATTGATGTTAAAGATTTCTTTTTTAGTGAAGAAATGTTTAGAATTCTGCGATGAGCTGGCGACTTGTCCAGGGTGTACCCCGCCTTCCGCCCGATTGTAGCTGAGATAGGCGCCAGCGCCCCCCGCGACCCCAAAAGGGAATAAGCGGTAGAAAATGGATGGATGGATGGATGTTTAGAATTAAGTTTATGTATCCAACATGGATCTCTATTATAATCCCCAAAGAGGGCACTTTAAGTTCATGATTTTTTCTATGTGTAGAAATCTTTATTTATATTTGAATCACTTGTTTATGTTTCAAGAAGTTTTCAGCTATTTCATATCTTTTTTTCCATATAATTCAAGAAAGACCACTACAACTGAGCAATATTTTGCACTGTTATACAAATTAATGAATCAGAAACTGATGACATAGTGCTGTATTTAACTTTTTTATCTTTTTTTTTTTTTTCAACTAAAAATGCTTTGCTCTGATTAGGGGGTACCTGAATTAAAACAATGTTCACATCACTGAAAAAAGGTTGAGAACCACAGCCTTAGAGCGTAGGGTGAAACTGTGACTGAGTGTACAGCTCAGTACGTTTCTCCTCATGAGCAAAATTCAACTCTGTCTATGCCTGATTCCTTGCTTCTTGTCTCGTTTAATAGATAGTTTGGCGTTTGAACCTGACAAGTATTGAGAGAAAAAAAAAAAAAACCTTCGCCCGCCAGGAACTGGTTATTACAATCAACCAGCATCCGGCGACTTTGCTCCTCTCCCCCTTTGTAAAGAAAGTGGGTGAGACTAGGGTGGTTCTCTGAGGAATAGAGGCCATCATAAACCCCTGCTGACATCCAAGGCTATTTTTATTTCCCTCTCCTACTTCACTGCTGCTCAGCACAGCGTGCTGCAAAATCATCCGTCAAAAGAGAGGAAAGAAAGAACTGTAATCCCCCCCCCTAAAAAAATAAATAAAAAATATGCCGAGAGGAGGCATTTGAGAAGACAGGGAACAGGTGAAAGGTGCGACCAGAAACGAGTTAGAGCCAATCAAATAACGGTTAGAGACATATTTCATATGATCTCGTCTGCGCTTTCATTTTCACCCCACTTACTGTACGGGATAAAAATAGACCTGGCGCTGAGCTGCGTCTGTGAGCCAGAATTCATGACACAACTCCCCAGAAGAGGTTTTCATCCCAGCAGGGGGACTATCCTGGGGGTAGGCCTCATCTTTGAAACTGCACCCGCTATATTACAACGGGGGGGAGGGGGGGGGGGGGCATAGCATGAGAGCTAGCGAGAATAAAAGTAGAAAAAGTAGTAGTCGTCACTTGTTGCATGAGAGCAATTTATGAACCCAGGAAGAAATGAACAAAGAGGCTGTCTTAAATAGGAGGGTGATTAGACAAAACAGGTGTGTGTGGACCGGGATTGGCAGGTGGACTGATGAGTTACCATGGTGACAGGCTAAACAGGAAATAAACAGTCACTTGACGGAGAGTGATATCAGAAAGGAAAAATATGTGTAGATACAAGCAGCGGAACGCAACAGGTATTTTACTTGAACTAAGCAAAATTATCTGCCAATAGAACTAGAAAATTTGGCTTGTCAAATGAATTATATTTATATAGCGCTTTTCTCTAGTGACTCAAAGCGCTTTACATAGTGAAACCCCATATCTAAGTTACATTTAAACCAGTGTGGGTGGCACTGGGAGCAGGTGTGTAAAGTGTCTTGCCCAAGGACACAACGGCAGTAACTAGGATGGCGGAAGCGGGGATCGAACCTGCAACCCTCAAGTTGCTGGCACGGCCACTCTACCAACCGAGCTATACCGCCCCACAAAATGGAATATGAACAGAAAAACCAAACTTGGCACAAAGGCACAAAAAGGGAAAATAAAAGGATTAGCATGAGAGCTAGCAAAAAAACACAAAAAATATTTATGGAACATGTCCACAAAAAATCAACACTGAATATTGTATTGTTGCATTTCTTTTCACAGTTTATGAACTTACATTCATATTTGGGGGGTGATAGACATGTGAAATGTTGGCTTTCAAAGAGTGATGGCCGATGTCGGGGGTGTGCAGGCGAGCACAAACAGCCTCTGGCTCTGCAAGAACGTCTCTTCCCCCCCCCCCCCGAGGCTTTGAGGCAAATGTGTCTCTGTTACATGATGTTGCACATACTAAACATCCTCCGCGTGATGAGCAATATTACGGTGCTAACCTTTGCTTAGTGCAGTGTTTCTCCACCTTTTTTCAGTGATGTACATCACAGATGCTGGCTTTTGAACTTTGCGCCTATAACAATCGGATGGTTATTTTCCTCTTCGTTCCGGAGGACACGACGTCCACATTTTCTCAAAAACAATTTGAAATGTGGATTTGTCCGACCACAGAACACTTTTCCACTTTGCATCGGTCCATTTTAGATGAGCTCGGGCCCTGCAAAGACAGCAGCGTTTCCGGGTGTTGTTGATGACTGGCTTTCGCTTTGCATAGTAGAGTTTTAACTTGCACTTACAGATGTAGGGACAAACTGTAGTGACTGACAGTGGTTTTCCGAAGTGTTCCTGAGCCCATGTGGTGATATCCTTTACACACCAATGTCGATATTTGATGCTGAGATGATTTTTTTGATGATATTTCGGAGCGTAGATGTTGAAATCCCTGAATTCCTTGCAATAGCTCGTTGAGAAAACTGTGTGGAACCTTGTCTTTTTTTAACTGAAGTATTTACATTAGAGCCGGTTGTCAGCGAAGAACAATCCATAAATTAATGAAATGAAGTCAATTATATTTATATAGCGCTTTTCTCTAGTGACTCAAAGCGCTTTTACATAGTGGAACCCAATATCTAAGTTAAGTGGGTGGCACTGGGAGCAGGTGGGTTAAGTGTTTTGCCCAAGTACACAACAGCAGTGACTAGGATGGCGGAAGTGGGAATCGGACCTGGAACCCTCAAGTTGCTGGCACGGCCACTCTACCAACCGAGCTATGCCGCCCCAAATTAGCCGTTTTATAAGCCGAAGGCTTCAAACAAAATAAGAAAAATATAGCAGTTTATAATCCGGAAAATTCCGGTACATTTTCTTGCCTCCGGAAGATTCCAGGGTACGCTCGCAGTTAGTGCCAACAAAAAGTGATATATGTCTGCTGATGTTATCAAAACATACGCATGATAGCATAAACATTTGGCCCTCGTACCATTGACACATTTTTACTTTGGCCCTTGGAGACTAAAAGTTTGGGCACCCCTGCTTTATAGTCAGCACAAAAATCAGTGTTGCAAAGTTGCCTCAAAAAGTGTGGTGATTGAAATTTTGATGCACATTAATGGAAACTTGTCCAGGCTGTACACTGCCTTCCGCCCGAATGCAGATAAGATAGTCTCGAGAACCCCCCGCGATCCCGAAGGGACAAGCGGTAGGAAATGGATGGATGGATTAATATATAAACAGGTAGTTTTCTATGCGATGATAAGCACTGAGGGGTCATAACAGGTAAGGTCTCTCATGGGGTTAACAAACTAAGAGAAGAGTACCTCAACATTTTGGTTTCATGAGGACTGAATTCACCTGTCTGTGAATGCACTCAGGTTGTGGACAGAGCAGGCGGTGGCTGGAGGGAGGAAGGTTTCCTTAAGAGCGTTGGCAGTACCACTTTAAGTCTTCTCTCTCAAACCCCCTCACAAAACATACATTTAAAAAAATATATACTCAAAATCTGAACTCAAAGATCTAAAATTCCACCTAAATATTGTTGACAGTCTTAATCCGTGCTAATGAGTGTTTTTCCTTTGCCAAGATAATCCATCCGCCTTCCAGTTTTGCCATGGACCGACTGAAATAACAGGCCGCGGTAAAAATGTGTAGTTTTATCAGACGGCACGATGCCACAGATGTTGCAAGTGTTGACGGAGTGGGCAATAGGCATGCTGACTGTAACGGCGGGGTGGCATAGCGCTGCCGGGTTTGTTCCTCCAAGGATGCGTCGGCAAGAACATAGCAAAGGTAAGGAATAAAGGATTTATTTAAGTAACAAAAGGAGCTAAGGAACAAAAACACTGGTGCTAAGCAGGAAGGTAATACAAACAGAAAAACTAAACTTGGCACGAAAGCACGAAAAGGGAAAACAAAACATTAGCATGAGAGCTAGATTGAAACAAAGGCATAGCATGTAAGCTGACGAGCATGTACATGAAAAGCAGTTATCACTTGTTGCATGTAAAGCAAATTAGGAACCCAGAAAGACTGAACAGAAAAGGCTGGCTTATATAGGATGGTGATTAGAAAAACCGGTGTGCTTGGCACGAAAAGGGAAAACAAAACATTAGCATGAGAGCTAGATTGAAACAAAGGCATAGCGTGTAAGCTAGCGAACATGTACATGAAAAGCAGTCGTCACTTGTTGCGTGTAAAGCAAATTAGGAACCCAGAAAGACTGAACAGAAAAGGCTGGCTTATATAGGATGGTGATTAGAAAAACCGGTGTGCTTGAAACGTGAGTAGCAGGTGGAACTAATATAGATAGATAGATAGTACTTTATTGATTCCTTCAGGAGAGTTCCTTCAGGAAAATTAAAATTCCAGCAGCAGTGTACAGAGTTAGTGAAGTGAAGTGAATTATATTTATATAGCGCTTTTCTCTAGTGACTCAAAACGCTTTACATAGTGAAACCCAATATCTAAGTTACATTTAAACCAGTGTGGGTGGCACTGGGAGCAGGTGGGTAAAGTGTCTTGCCCAAGGACACAACGGCAGTGACTAGGATGACGGAAGCGGGAATCGAACCTGCAACCCTCAAGTTGCTCGCACGGCCGCTCTATCAACCGAGCTATGCTGCTATGCTGCCCAGTTCATGAGTTCAGATCAATTTAAAAAAGTAAAAAGTTAATAATAGGGGTTTAAATGGAAACAAAATATAGAAATATTACAATAAGAATAAAAAATAAAAAGCAACAATGGGAATAAAAATATAACAGAAAAATAAGAATATAACAAGACAAAGTAGGCAGTAGTGACCATGTTATGAAAACGTATTGCACAGTTATTGTTTTGCATCCCCTGTCATCCTAGTACCCCCCGTCCCCCGTCCCAGAGAGGAGTTGTACAGTCTAATGGCGTGTGGGACAAAGGAGTTTTTGAGTCTATTAGTCCTGCACTTGGGATGAAGCAGTCTAGAACTGAACAGGCTCCTCTGGCTACTGATAACGCTATGCATGTAACCATGGTGACGAATCAAACAGAAAATAAGGACGTCGAACAGCAGAGTGATACCAAAATGGAACAAAAGCAACAATATGGTGATGATCCGGCCATCGGAACACAACACTAACAGCAGGAATTGATTATTTCTACCCTACGTTGCCCCCAAAAACGTTTTAGAGAATTTAGCAGTACATCCAACCAGCCTCACAACCACAAACCAAATGTAACCACACCAGCCCAGGACCTCCACATCTAGCATCTTCAGCCCCAAAATATTCTAGCAGACATCTGCTGCGACTCGGTTTGCACTTTCTGCATAAACTGTCTCAGGGAAGCTCGTTGAAGCTCATCGTCCTCAACTATGTACTCGGAACCCCAAAAATGCAATGGTGTCTTTAGAGAGCTATTCTCTGCATAAATGAATCAGTGCAGATGCCATTCCAGCTAGGGTTCATTCGGCATAGCTGGGAACCAGGCCTTACATTCCGATTCGACCGGGTCCATACAGATTTTTAAATGTCGATTCCTATTTTTGAGGCTCGTTTGGCAAATGTATGAGAAAAAACGAGATTTTTTTTTTAGAATATATCTCCTCAATCCCTCCACGGTTTGATTTTCAATATCCAGGGCTTATCCATCCATCCATCCATCCATTTTCTACCGCTTATTCCCTTTTGGGATCGCGGGGGGCGCTGGCGCCTATCTCAGCTACAATCGGGCGGAAGGCGGGGTACACCCTGGACAAGTCGCCAACTCATCGCAGGGCTATCCGGGGCTTATGCAGATCCCAAATACACAACAGCAGGTACCAGTAGGTAAAAAAAGTTGGGTCCATTTATACACAAATAGGTTTGTTTTTTCATACCTGCCATGAATTATTACTTTTCAATCAATCAATCAATCAATCAATCAATCAATCAATCAATCAATCAATCAATCAATCAATCAATCAATCAATCAATCAATGTTTATTTATTTGGCCCTAAATAACAAGTGTCTCAAAGGGCTGCACAAGCGACAACGACATACGCCCACATAAGGGCAAGGAAAAACTCACAACCCATTTGGACATCGATGAGAATGACTTTGAGAAACCTTGGAGAGAACCGCAAATGTGGATCTGACATAATATTGTGAAGGTCCAGTCCACAGTTGTTCTAGCATAATAGTGAGAGTCCAGTCCATAGTGGGGCCAGCAGGAGACCATCCCAAGCGGAGACGGGATATGTCCCCAACTGATGCACAGGCTACGTTTCTAACATTCCACGCTCCAAAATAAAAGTATAAATGACTCGTGCTGATTACGTACTAGAATATTACCAGTGTGGGTTAACACTCAAAGTTTCGGAACTGAGAAAAATGTAAACAATTTTTTTGCCGAAAAAACAAATAGCACTGTAAACATGTGCGTGCTGAGAGTGTGAGTTAAAATAATCAATGATATCCAGACTAGAGTTAGTACTTTCTGCATGATCGAATCCATGCGTGATATTGATCCAGATTTGTGTGAAACGAGGACTGCCGGTCTGGATGTGCAGCCTGCTCACACCAAATGGAGTCGGAAATAGCAGCCAACCATTTTTGCAAGGCACTCCAACTCTTCCCTTGGCTTGCATTTTATTTCTTTTGTTTTCTCACAAGTGGTGTAACTGAAATGCAAACCGGTTCTTGTTTTTCCCAGTTTATGTCAGACCAGTGGAGATCCGCGGAGGAGAAAATTACTGGCAGAATCCTACCGGGTGCATCTGAAAATGTATTCCTGCCCTAACGCCAACGTCGCCCACTCAAAACTATTTACAGCCTCGCAGAGTTCAAGTCATTGGGAACTGGTAGTAAAACAAGAGCAAGATTAGATAGATTAGATAGTACTTTATTTATTCCGTCAGGAGAGTTCCTTCAGGAAAATTAAAATTTTCAGCACAATCTCATTCAAGTTTAGACAAACATTACAGGGAGACAGAACAGGATCGCTGACGGGTCTGCCGGCTTCCAGCGCCCCTTACAAAAAAGATGAGATACAGGTAAACAAGGAGGGGGAATAGAAGATTAAAACAAAATGAAAACAATTGGTCTTAGCCTGTGCTCTGGAGAGGAGGTGCAGACTGAGGCCAAGGGAAAAAACAACAACTCATAGCCATGGTACACATCTCTCTTCCATGTGTGTAAGAGGGAAACATCAAAGAACACAGAGGACATAAAAGACATTAAAGCAGCAGATACAACCAGACACTTCTACATACTAGCTATGAATAAAAAGTAAAAGAAACACATCCACTGTGGTGGCCTCTGTGGTGTTCCACGCCATCGTCCGCTGGGGTGGAGGGAGCATGGCCAGAGACAGGAGCAGACCCAACAAAGCAACCAAGACAGCCGACTCCATTTTCGGCCTGTGTCCAGTCCGCATGGATGAGCGAGGATACGTCCAAGGTGACTGAGGTGTCCGACACCTGCTCACCCAGCCCAAGACACCGCGAAGCCTCTCCGTCCCAGCGCTCAGTGCTAGCTCCGCAGTCCTGTCCCCTCATCCGCACCTCCTCCAATCCCTCCAAACTCTGCAGTCCTGTCCCCTCATCCGCATCTCCTCCAGTCCCTCCAAACTCTGCAGTCCTGTCCCCTCATCCGCATCTCCTCCAATCCCTCCAAACTCTGCAGTCCTGTCCCCTCATCCGCATCTCCTCCAATCCCTCCAAACTCTGCAGTCCTGTCCCCTCATCCGCATCTCCTCCAGTCCCTCCAAACTCTGCAGTCCTGTCCCCTCATCCGCATCTCCTCCAATCCCTCCATACTCTGCAGTCCTGTCCCCTCATCCGCATCTCCTCCAATCCCTCCAAACTCTGCAGTCTTGTCCCCTCATCCGCATCTCCTCCAATCCCTCCAAACTCTGCAGTCCTGTCCCCTCATCCGCATCTCCGCCAGTCCCTCCAAACTCTGCAGTCCTGTCCCCTCATCCGCATCTCCTCCAATCCCTCCAAACTCTGCAGTCCTGTCCCCTCATCCGCACCTCCTCCAGTCCCTCCAAACTCTGCAGTCTTGTCCCCTCATCCGCATCTCCTCCAATCCCTCCAAACTCTGCAGTCTTGTCCCCTCATCCGCATCTCCGCCAGTCCCTCCAAACTCTGCAGTCTTGTCCCCTCATCCGCATCTCCGCCAGTCCCTCCAAACTCTGCAGTCCTGTCCCCTCATCCGCACCTCCTCCAGTCCCTCCAAACTCTGCAGTCCTGTCCCCTCATCCGCATCTCCTCCAGTCCCTCCAAACTCTGCAGTCCTGTCCCCTCATCCGCATCTCCTCCAATCCCTCCAAACTCTGCAGTCCTGTCCCCTCATCCGCACCTCCTCCAATCCCTCCAAACTCTGCAGTCCTGTCCCCTCATCCGCATCTCCTCCAGTCCCTCCAAACTCTGCAGTCTTGTCCCCTCATCCGCATCTCCTCCAATCCCTCCAAACTCTGCAGTCCTGTCCCCTCATCCGCATCTCCGCCAGTCCCTCCAAACTCTGCAGTCCTGTCCCCTCATCCGCACCTCCTCCAATCCCTCCAAACTCTGCAGTCCTGTCCCCTCATCCGCATCTCCTCCAGTCCCTCCAAACTCTGCAGTCTTGTCCCCTCATCCGCATCTCCTCCAATCCCTCCAAACTCTGCAGTCCTGTCCCCTCATCCGCATCTCCTCCAGTCCCTCCAAACTCTGCAGTCTTGTCCCCTCATCCGCATCTCCTCCAATCCCTCCAAACTCTGCAGTCCTGTCCCCTCATCCGCATCTCCGCCAGTCCCTCCAAACTCTGCAGTCCTGTCCCCTCATCCGCATCTCCGCCAGTCCCTCCAAACCGACTCCGGTGTGGCAGACACCCAGCAGCTGGTCTCCATGGCCAAAAGGCTCCCGGGAGGCAGATCCAGAAGTCCACAAAAAAAAGCACCACAGAGGTCACGAAAGTGGCACCCCTTGTCACACAGTCCCAAAGGGTCCCGGACCAAAAGGCAAGAAAAATATAATAAGACATGAAAACAAGAGGGAAACACAAAAGGATGACACAAGAGCACAGAGCTCCTGCCTACAGCAGCGCCATCTTGGAAAATGCTAATATCAATCAATCGTTTACTTATATAGCCCTAAATCACTAGTGTCTCAAAGGGCTGCACAAACCACCACGACATCCTCGGTAGGCCCACATAAGGGCAAGGAAAACTCACACCCAGTGGGACATCGGTGACAATAATGACCCAGTGGGATGTCGGTGACAATAATGACTATGAGAACCTTGGAGAGGAGGAAAGCAATGGATGTCGAGCGGGTCTAACATGATACTGTGAAAGTTCAATCCACAATGGATCCAACACAGTCGCGAGAGTCCAGTCCAAAGCGGATCCAACACAGCAGCGAGAGTCCCGTTCACAGCGGAGCCAGCAGGAAACCATCCCAAGCGGAGGCGGATCAGCATCGCAGAGATGTCCCCAGCCGATACACAGGCAAGCAGTACATGGCCACCGGATCGGACCGGACCCCCTCCACAAGGGAGAGTGGGACATAGAAGAAAAAGAAAAGAAACGGCAGATCAACTGGTCTAAAAAGGGAGTCTATTTAAAGGCTAGAGTATACAAATGAGTTTTAAGGTGAGACTTAAATGCTTCTACTGAGGTGGCATCTCGAACTGTTACCGGGAGGGCATTCCAGAGTACTGGAGCCTGAACGGAAAACGCTCTATAGCCCGCAGACTTTTTTTGGGCTTTGATACTTCCTGCAATTGTGCAGAAGTTGTGTCCTAATATGCAAAGTAGTAGCCGATAAGTTGATGTGGTGTAAATACACTACGAACATGAAAGAAACACTTATGTGTGACTTGAAAGTCCAATATGTCGAGCTGTCCATAAGAGACTGAGACAAGATTGTAATTTGCTTTCATGACAGCGCTTTGATTCGTCCCCACCAGCCATTCTCTTCTGGTACAAATGTGTGTCCGCTGTAATTACAGATATGGATTTTCAATTATTTTACAGCAAAATGGCATGACATGAGATTTTCTGCTCAGCTACACACGCCTTTAGGGACGCCCAGGGCTTCACAGATCCATCCCAAGACAGTAAAGCCTTTGTGGTTGTTAGATATTGGATTAATAACATTCGCTCCCCAGGAAGTTCTTTCCTCTGCTGCTTATTAGGGGTACTTGAGCTGATGTGTTTCTCGTCAAAACCCAGGCGAGGATATAACGACGGTGGCGATTTAACAGCAGTGGCTACAACTTCATCTGAACCGAGACCGGTTGTGTGTACAGAGCTGTGATTCTCAATTATTTAATGGGCGTTTTTAGAATCAATCAATCAATCAATCAATGTTTATTTATATAGCCCCAAATCACAAATGTCTCAAAGGACTGCACAAATCATTACGACTACAACATCCTCGGAAGAACCCACAAAAGGGCAAGGAAAACTCACACCCAGTGGGCAGGGAGAATTCACATCCAGTGGGACGCCAGTGACAATGCTGACTATGAGAAACCTTGGAGAGGACCTCAGATGTGGGCAACCCCCCCTCTCTAGGGGACCGAAAGCAATGGATGTCGAGCGGGTCTAACATAATACCGTGAAAGTTCAATCCATAGTGGCTCCAACACAGCCGCGAGAGTTCAGTTCAAGCGGATCCAAGACAGCAGCGAGAGTCCCGTCCACAGGAAACCATCTCAAGCGGATCAGCAGCGTAGAGATGTCCCCAACCGATACAGGCGAGCGGTCCATCCTGGGTCCCGACGAGCGGTCCATCCTGGGTCTCGACTCTGGACAGCCAGTACTTCATCCATGGTCATCGGACCGGACCCCCTCCACAAGGGAGGGGGGGACATAGGAGAAAGAAAAGAAGCGGCAGATCAACTGGTCTAAAAAGGAGGTCTATTTAAAGGCTAGAGTATACAGATGAGTTTTAAGGTGAGACTTAAATGCTTCTACTGAGGTAGCATCTCGAACTGTTACCGGGAGGGCATTCCAGAGTACTGGAGCCCGAACGGAAAACGCTCTATAGCCCGCAGACTTTTTTTGGGCTCTAGGAATCACTAATAAGCCGGAGTCTTTTGAACGCAGATTTCTTGCCGGGACATATGGTACAATACAATCGGCAAGATAGGATGGAGCTAGACCGTGTAGTATTTTATACGTAAGTAGTAAAACCTTAAAGTCACATCTTAAGTGCACAGGAAGCCAGTGCAGGTGAGCCAGTACAGGTGTAATGTGATCAAACTTTCTTATTCTTGTCAAAAGTCTAGCAGCCGCATTTTGTCCCAGCTGTAATATTTTAATGAATCATCCTTCAGGTATGGATTTGCTTTTGACGTCGGTCAAACGTCGATACGGAATGAGCAACAAGGTTGGACTCAAAAAGCCTTTCGTCTCATCAGTAGGCATCAAACTCTGTATTTGCTCTTGCTGTTGTGGTCTCCCTCGGCGCTGTGGTTCATCAATAAATTGTATGATTACTCTTCCATAAATAAAACCATGGCCTGAAAAACCCTTGATGTAGTTTTTATGCAGTGGTGGACAAAAATAGGTTTCTGTAGTTGCCTGGAAAGGGAAACACAGGCGGTCTACAGCAGAGGTGTTTAACTCACTCACAGGTCCATCCATCCATCCATTCATCCATCCATCTTCAACCACTTATCTGAGGTCGGCCTCAGCAGAGAATCCCAGACTTCCCAAGGCGTTTTTAGGCCAGCGAAGAGACAAGGTCTCCCCAACGTGTTCAGGGCCTTCCCGGTCGGACATGCCTTGAACATCAGGGGGGAACCCGGTCCAGATACCCTAGCCACCTTATCTGGCTACTCTTGAGGTTAAAGTTAAAAGTTAAAGTACCAATGATGGTCACACACACTAGGTGTGGTGAAATAACCCTCTGCATTAGACCCATCCCCCTGGTTCCACTCCCTGGGAGGTAAGGGGAGCAACGGTGGCCGCACTCGGGATGATTTAACCCCCAATTCCAATCTTTGATGCCGAGTGCCAAGCAGGGTGGTAATGGGTCCCATTTTTATAGTCTTTGGTATGACTCGGACTGGGTTTGAACGGAAGACCTACCGATCTCAGGGCGGACACTCTAACCACAAGACCACTGAGCAGGTTTGTGCAGATGTGGAAAAGCAACGGCTTTACTCAGAGCTGACGGAGCTTCTCACCCAATCGTTAACTCCTGTGGCCGCTTGTACCTGTGATCTTGTCTTTTTCGGTCACAACCCCAAAGCTAATGACCATAGTTGAGGATGGGAATGTAGATCGACTGGTGAGTTGAGAGCTTTGCCTTCCGACTCAGCTTCCTTTTTTGATACATGGTCCACATCACTGCAGATGCCGTACCGATCCGCCTGTCATTTTCATAATCTACTCTTCCCTTACTCGTGAACAAAATTCAAGGTACTTGATCGCCCCCCCGACCCAGATATGGCACTCTACCATGGACTCTAACCTGGAGGCGCTGATTCTCATCTCAGGTGCTCCACATGCGGCTGCAAACCGATCCAGTGAGAGCTGAAGATCCTGGCACCTCACAGGTGAGTCCCCAAAGTACAAACCGGGGACAGGTGCTCAAGGCAGCAGAAAAGTGGCAACCCAAAGCCTAATGACCATAGGGGAGGATGGGAATGTAGATCGACTGGTAAATTGAAAGCTTTGCCTTCCGGCTCAGTTGCTTTTTCACCACTACGGATTGATACAAGGTCTGAATCATTGCAGATGCCATACGGACCCACTTGTCGTTTTCATAATCCACTCTTCCCTTACTCGTAAACAAGATTCCAAGGTACACGATCGCCTCCCCAACCCGGAGATGGCACTCCACCATGGACTCAAACCTGGAGGCGCTGATTCACATCTCAGGCGCTTCACACTCGGCTGCGAACCGATTCAGTGAGAGTTGAAGATCCTGGCTACTCAAGTCAGAAGAAAAGTGGCTGGGAAACAAAGGCAGCCGTGCGGCAGGAAATAATGCCAAATCATGCCCAAAGACCATATGGGATCATGACAGTACCCCCCCCCGACATGTAGGACTTCAATGTTTTTTTTCATCAAATACCGGTGAGGTTTATTCAGGTGTACTGGAGAGGAGGCTACGCCGGATAGTCGAACCTCGGATTCAGGAGGAACAGTGTGGTTTTCGTCCTGGTCGTGGAACTGTGGACCAGCTCTATACTCTCGGCAGGGTTCTTGAGGGTGCATGGGAGTTTGCCCAACCAGTCTACATGTGCTTTGTGGACTTGGAGAAGGCATTCGACCGTGTCCCTCGGGAAGTCCTGTGGGGAGTGCTCAGAGAGTATGGGGTATCGGACTGTCTTATTGTGGCGGTCCGCTCCCTGTATGATCAGTGCCAGAGCTTGGTCCGCATTGCCGGCAGTAAGTCAAACACATTTCCAGTGAGGGTTGTCCTTTGTCACCGATTCTGTTCATAACTTTTATGGACAGAATTTCTAGGCGCAGTCAAGGCGTTTAGGGGTTCCGGTTTGGTGACCGCAGGATTAGGTCTCTGCTTTTTGCAGATGATGTGGTCCTGATGGCTTCATCTGACCGGGATCTTCAGCTCTCACTGGATCGGTTTGCAGCCGAGTGAGAAGGGACCGGAATGAGAATCAGCACCTTCAAGTCCGAGTCCATGGTTCTCGCCCGGAAAAGGGTGGAATGCCATCTCCGGGTTGGGGAGGAGACCCTGCCCCAAGTGGAGGAGTTCAAGTACCTAGGAGTCTTGTTCACGAGTGAGGGAAGAGTGGATCGTGAGATCGAAAGGCGGATTGGTGCGGCGTCTTCAGTAATGCAGACGTTGTACCGATCCGTTGTGGTGAAGAAGGAGCTGAGCCGGAAGGCAAAGCTCTCAATTTACCGGTCGATCTACGTTCCCATCCTCACCTATGGTCATGAGCTTTGGGTCATGACCGAAAGGATAAGATCACGGGTACAAGCGGCCGAAATGAGTTTCCAGGTCTCTCCCTTAGAGATAGGGTGAGAAGCTCTGCCATCCGGGAGGAACTCAAAGTAAAGCTGCTGCTCCTCCACATGGAGAGGAGCCAGATGAGGTGGTTCGGCCATCTGGTCAGGATGCCACCCAAACGCCTCCCTAGGGAGGTGTTTAGGGCACGTCCAACCGGTAGGAGGCCACGGGGAAGACCCAGGACACGTTGGGAAGACTATGTCTCCCGGCTGGCCTGGGAACGCCTCGGGATCCCCCGGGAAGAGCTAGACGAAGTGGCTGGGGAGAGGGAAGTCTGGGTTTCCCTGCTTAGGCTGTTGCCCCCGCGACCCGACCTCGGATAAGCGGAAGAAGATGGATGGATAATATTGTATATCTAAAAAGTTGTACTTTATGCTTCTCAAAGATCCTTTATATGAAAGGAGCGCTTTGTTATTTTGAAGAACCGCCTTAAAAAAATAATATATCTTCTGTGTGTTCTGTGTTAAGGACCTACTGTAAAAATTACAAACAAATACTAAAAACTCACCAGGTAAGAAAATGACAGGATTTTTGATTGGAATGGACAAACAGGAGCTTGTGTGAAAACAGCCGCAGTTGTTGTTCTTTTGAGACTATACCAGAGTACATATGGCTGCCACTTGACAACATCTGTTCCGCTCCCACTCTGCTTCGGTTAGAACTCACCGAGAGGACATCAAATATGAAGACACGATGGCTACAAACAGGAAAGCTCAGTTTTCAGGCCCAGGGGGGAAACACTTGTCATGCTCCACATTTAAGACAGGATGGAATTCTTGCGTTGACTATAATATAGGCTGCGATTCCATCATAAGAACACGATGATAAGAAGAACATATTAACAAGAACTAAACATTACCAGCGTTATTTGGCAATGTTTGGATTGATAAGTAACCCCAAAACCGCTGCCTATGTGGTTTCTGTCAGGTTTGCCCCTGACAGTTTGGTTATGTTTTAATTTTTCCTCTGTTTGTGTGTACTATTTCCTGTCTTTAGTTCCTGTCAGCGCTCTTATTTTGTTCCTGTTTCCTGTTTGTCTCCCTGAGTGCTGTGTCCTCTCAGCTGTGGCTGATTGGCACCTGACCACACCTGGTGTCAATCAGCCAGACACTAGTTAACCCTGTTTTCTCCTCCAGTCAGGGCTGGATTATTGTTGTGCCGTGTCGTGTCGATGTCACCACTACCTGTCTTGTCGTTTGTAGCTTTGTTTACTTCTGTTCACTCGGCTCATGCCATAGTTCCGTCGTGTCCCAGTTAATGTTTTTGTTCTTAGCCAAGTTTGTTATCCGCCTCGTGCGCGCCTTTTGTTGGGGGCGGTATAGCTCGGTTGGTAGAGTGGCCGTGCCAGCAACTTGAGGGTTCCAGGTTCGATCCCCGCTTCCGCCATCCTAGTCACTGCCGTTGTGTCCTTGGGCAAGACACTTTACCCACCTGCTCCCAGTGAAACCCACACTGGTTTAAAAAATGTAACTTATATATTGGGTTTCACTATGTAAAGCGCTTTTAGTCACTAGAGAAAAGCGCTATATAAATATAATTCACTTCACTTCTTGTTTTAGTGTTTAATCAAATCATGTTTGCCTGTACGACGCCTGCCGCCTTCTCTGCATCTCGGGGTTCGTCACAAACTCAATATGACAGAATCATCCAGCACTGACCGGAGGACAAAGCAGGTAAAAATAGGAGTTGGCTGATTGACACCAGGTGTGGCCAGGTGCCAGTCAGCCGCAACTGAGGGGAAACAGAGCCCAGGGAGAAAAACAGGAAACAGACAATATAAGAGCACTGACAGGAAAATAAAGACAGGAAACAAAGACACATGCAGAGGAAAAACTAAGACATAGACCAAACTGTCAGGGACAAAACTGACAGTTTCAGCATATATGCATACAGGTGTGACAAAAGGATACACAGACACATGCGGTACTAAATTATAGACGTTGTAATTAGGGGTGGTCTAATCGATATGAAAATAAACCTGACTCGACTCGCTCATCGACAGTGCGCCTCATAATCCGGCGCGCCCTACGGTCCGAAAATGCGGTATACATTTATGTTGTGAAGCTTATGAGATGCGATGCAAGTGTAAGCCACTGTGACACTATTGTTCTTTTATTTTTATTTTTATAAATGTCTAATAATAATGTCAATGAGGGATTTTTAATCACTGCTATGCTGAAATTATAACTAACATTGATACTGTTTTTGATAATATTCATTTTTTTCTCGCTACTTTTGGTTTGTTCTGTGTCGTGGTTTTGGAATTGGATTGCATTGTTATGGTACTGCTGTGTAGTAGTTTGTTGGATTGATAAAAAAAAAAATCCCCACCGACCACTGAAGAAACTGTTTTGTTAGTATTCATGGTGTGCACTTCTGCCCCATTGCTTTTTGTTACCCCTTTTGGACTTATTACATTTTTCCCCTTTTGTATTTAACCTTGCCTCCCTTCTCTGCAACCCGTGGTCCACCATTGAACATTTCCTAACAGTCTTCCAACATCAGAAGAGACACTTTTTGTCCTCTTGTGCTAAGTTTTGTATGTACACCACACAAAGCTACAAAGATTATACACTGGACTCTCACAATATTAACTGTATCCACTCCGCATCCATGTCGTTGTGGCTTGTGCAGCCCTTTGAGATATTTGTGATTAAAAGGTTCAGAAGTAAACTTTGATTGATGGATTGAGCCGAAGCATGCATTGAAGCTTCGAAAAATTCTCGAACCAACTGGGTTAAGTGTTTCAATACCACATGAGGCTTTATCTGACCATTATTAGGCTAAAGCAATATACAAAACCCAAACCAGTGAAGTTGACACGTTTTGTAAATTATAAATAAAAACAGAATACTAGGGCAGCGATTCTTTGGGTGTCCCACAATTTGATTCAATATCGATTCTTGGGGTCGCGATTCGATTATAAATCTATGTTTTCGATTCAATGCGATTCTCGATTAAAATTTTGTATTTTTCCTATTAAAAACGATTCTGTATTCATTCAATACACAGGATTTCAGCAGGATCTACCCCAGTCTGCTGACATGCTAGTAAAGTAGTAGATTTTATTAAAAAAGCTTTTATAATTGTAAATGACAATTAATGTAAATGTGTTTTAACTATTAAACGAACCAAAAATATGACTTATTTTATCTTTGTGAAAATATTGGACACAGCTTATGAGATGCGATGCAAGTGTAAGCCACTGTGACACTATTGTTCTTTTATTTTTATTTTTATAAATGTCTAATGATAATGTCAATGAGGGATTTTTAATCACTGCTATGCTGAAATTATTACTAATATTCATATTGTTGTTGATAATATTCATTTTTGTTTCACTACTTTTGGTTTGTTCTGTGTCGTGTTTGTGTCTCCTCTCAATTGCTCTGTTTATTGCAGTTCTGAGTGTTGCTGGGTCAGGTTTGGTTTTGGAATTGGATTGCATTGTTATGGTATTGCTGTGTATTGTTATGTTGGATTGATAAAAAAATCAAATAAAAAAAAAAAAAATCAAATAAAAAAAAATCCCCGCCGACCACTGAAGAAACTGTTTTGTTAGTATTCATGGTGTGCACTTCTGCCCCATTGTTTTTTGTTACCCCTTTTGGACTTATTACATTTTTCCCCTTTTGTATTCAACCGTGCCTCCCTTCTCTGCAACCCGTGGCCCACCATTGAACATCAGAAGAGACACTTTCTGTCCTCTTGTGCTAAATTTCTATGTACACCACACAAAGCTACATAACTCTTGACCTGAAAACTGGCTTAAAAGAGAGGTTTGACACGTGGTTTATATGTAACAGGCTTCCCCTGCCAAATGTTGCTCTGTGTTTGCCAAGAAAGAACCCACAACAAATTGAACGGCTTCAGCTGCTTTGGTATTTGGGCCGAATATCTCTGAAATTCGGCCTTAATCCATCCTCCGGACTCTGACATTTCACTGTGAACAGCATTTACGGAGCGGATGTCTCGTTCTTTAAACATCCCTTTGATAATTAATCCGCCGTGTCAAATATCCCAGAGTGAATTGCAAGAAACGCGGCCGGTCGTAAAGTTAAGCAACTTCATAAAATGAAAACAGTCGTCTTTTGCTACAACCGTCTTACAAAGGTTTGGCGCATTTCAGGCTATTCTAGTTCTATTAAATCTTAAACGGCACATGAAAATTCACCTTGTGTTGGCGAATGAAGGAACCTGGGTTCTTGCCTCAAAGGCTACGTCTGACACACACAGCCTCGAGCGAATGTGTGTATTCCGGAACGTGTGTGTGTGTGTGTGTGTGTGTGTGTGTGTGTGTGTGTTACCTTACAGCATGCACAGGGCTACGGTCGTGCATAGCAAACGACACAGTGCCTGCAGGCCTACACCGTCATTGCACTTCAAGAACTCCGCACCTCTTCTGTGAAACCGCAGTCAGTGTTGAGTCATGGCTTCGCATTGACAGGATGAGGACAGGACAAAAAAAACCCCAAGACGTGCGATATATCTCACCAAATAAATCCAATCTTGGTACAGCGTGGTATTGTGTAGTGGAAGGCTATTCAACTTCCGTCCCGCCAACAAAAGTTCTTCATTCGGGCCGCCGAACATCGAAACCACAATATTTATACAAAATACACAATCAATCAATCAATGTTTATTTATATAGCCCTAAATCACAACTGTCTCAAAGGGCTGCACAAACTACAACGACATCCGCGGTACAGAGCCCACACAAGGGCAAGGAAAAACTCACCATAGTGGGACAGGGGAGACCGCCAAAAGCAATGGACGTCGAGTGGATCTAACATAATAGTGAGAATCCAGTCCATAGTGGATCTAACATAATAGTGAGAATCCAGTCCATAGTGGATCTAACATAATAGTGTGAGATTCCAGTCCATTGTGGATCTAACATAATAGTGGGAGTCCAGTCCATTGTGGATCTAACATAATAGTGAGAGTCCAGTCCATAGTGGAGCTAACATAATAGTGTGAGAGTCCAGTCCATTGTGGATCTAACAAAATAGTGTGAGGGTCCAGTCCATAGTGGATCTAACATAATAGTGAGAGTCCAGTCCATAGTGGAGCTAACATAATAGTGTGAGAGTCCAGTCCATAGTGGATCTAACATAATAGTGTGGGAGTCCAGTCCATAGTGGATCTAACATAATAGTGTGAGAGTCCAGTCCATAGTGGAGCTAACATAATAGTGTGAGAGTCCAGTCCATTGTGGATCTAACAAAATAGTGTGAGGGTCCAGTCCATTGTGGATCTAACATAATAGTGAGAGTCCAGTCCATAGTGGATCCAACATAATAGTGTGAGAGTCCAGTCCATTGTGGATCTAACATAATAGTGTGAGTCCAGTCCATAGTAGATCTAACATAATAGTGTGAGAGCCCAGTCCATAGTGGATCTAACATATCAGTGTGAGAGTCCAGTCCATAGTGGATCTAACATATCAGTGTGAGAGTCCAGTCCATAGTGGATCTAACATAATAGTGTGAGAGTCCAGTCCATTGTGGGTCTAACATAATAGAGTGAGAGTCCAGTCCATAGTGGATCTAACATAATAGGGAGAGTCCAGTCCATAGTGGATCTAACATAATAGTGTGAGAGTCCAGTCCATAGTGGATCTAACAAAATAGTGTGAGGGTCCAGTGCATAGTGGATCTAACATAATAGTGGGAGTCCAGTCCATAGTGGATCTAACATAATAGTGTGAGAGTCCAGTCCATTGTGGATCTAACATAATAGTGAGAGTCCAGTCCATAGTGGATCTAACATAATAGGGAGAGTCCAGTCCATAGTGGATTTAACACAATAGTGTGAGAGTCCAGTCCATTGTGGATCTAGCATAATAGTGGGAGTCCAGTCCATAGTGGATCCAACATAATAGTGTGAGAGTCCAGTCCATTGTGGATCTAACAAAATAGTGTGAGGGTCCAGTCCATAGTGGATCTAACATAATAGGGAGAGTCCAGTCCATAGTGGATCTAACATAATAGTGACTAAATATTGAATATGTAGGATGTGCACACAATCCTCACATGACTAATAATTTTAACTTAAAAATGTAACAATTGTTTGCCATTTGAATGGGCACCGCAAGTCATTGTCAAAATACAAAATGACAGAGATGATGTGACGCTTGGCTGGCATCGTGATGCGGGTGGTGCTCTTCCGAGATGCAGATCGGGCATGGACACAGCTAACGGTAAGAAATAAAGATTTATTAACAAATAAAACAGACTATGGAACAGAAACACTGGCACTTGGCACAACAGGCAAAACAAAGAGCTAGCACGGGAGCTAGAAAACACAAAAGGCTAAGCGCGGAAGCTAGCCGGTCCAGATACAGAAACCGAGTTGTCACTTATACAGAGGCGGTATAGCTCGGTGGGTAGAGTGGCCGTGCCAGCAACCTGAGGGTTGCCGGTTCGATTCCCGCTTCCGCCATCCTAGTCACTGCTGTTGTGTCCTTGGGCAAGACACTTTACCCACCTGCTCCCAGTGCCACTCACACTGGTTTAAATGTAACTTAGATATTGGGTGTCACTTTGTAAAGTGCTTTGAGTCACTAGAGAAAAGTGCTATATAAATATAATTCAATTCAATTCACTTGTTAAACACAAACTGCATGTAAAAAACTACGAGAAGAGGACGAGTGAACGGAAAGGGCAGGCTTAAATAGAGAACGTGATTCAATAAACACAGGTGCGCGTCAGGAAACAAGTAGCAGGTGGACCAAATCAGAAACTATGGTAACGGAACAAACAAGGAAGTGCACAAACAAACTCAAAATCCAAATAACATATGATCCGGGTAGCGGATCATGACAGGGATTGAGACTCCAATAACGATCAACAAGATTCCACATGAAAATCTCTCAGTTTTAGGCCACAATTTCCTACTACACAAGTGAGAGGCATGATTCATAATCCAGCACAAACTTTCACCAACTCAAAGGCGACGCAGCAGCTCACTGACTCAATATGTCAATATAGTTAGCGCTTGTTAGCGCTATGTAATCACGACGCCGCTAAAAGTAGTTCCTCGGCGTTAGCTCTACCGATGACAACGTCGCTAATAACTGGTTGATATGCAGGTCACGATATTTTAACGGGGAATTTAATCCCATTATCTGCATTGTTCGTATATTACACATTTGAATGCAAATAGTCTCTTGGGTTAAAATTCCGAAACAAGTGCAGTTCTTTTACCAAGAATTGTTGTTATAAATCAGGGGTCGGCAACCAAAGACGTTGAAAGAGCCAATTTGGACCAAGAATACAAAAAACTAATTTGTCTGAAGCCGCAAAAAATGAAAAGCTGTATTTAAGTATTATAATGAAGGCAACACATGGTATAAGTGTCTATATTAGCTATAATATCCTACTATCAAAATGACTCTTTGTTGACATAAATGTTGAAATTTTAAATTTATTCTGCACATTTTTACAACATTAGAAACCATTAGAAAATCCGAGACTAATCAGAAGGTGAGATAACACCTGAAAATTACTGGCTTTTAAAGGTCAAAGATGTACATGTGTGTGTCCAAGTTAAAGGAAACAGCAGACTGTCTTCTTCTAATGAATTTATTACAATCTTTGGCAAGGTGGGTAATGTTTGCTGTGGTCTGGAACAGCATTGAAAATGAAATTCAGTCAGTATTGTCATGATCCGCCTCCCGGATCATACATAGTTTTTGTTCTTGAGTTCTTTTTGTGTGTTTTCTGATTATTTTTGGACTCTTCCGATCCCCAGTTTGTGCACTTCCTTGTTTGTTCGGTTACCATGGTTTCTTATTTGTTCCACCTGCGCTGCTTTTGTCACACACCTGTGTTTTGATTGTTATTTTGGTATTTAAGCCTGCCTTCGACCTCAGTTCGTTCTTGGTTCGTTGTTTGCTTCATGCAACTCTCACGTTGGCGTCACTTTTGGACTTTCGGACTTCCTTGCTACGTTTAGCATTAGCTTCCCGTGTGTAGGAACACATTTTATTTAGCCTTTTGTACCAGTGTTCTTTTACTTTTTGTATATTAAATGAAGTCTTACCTGCAATTCCTGCCTGTTTTGGTCCTTGTGCATCCCAAAACGCACACAATGCGGTTCCAACCTGACAAATATTACATAAATATAAATTATATACAAAGTGGATACAAGGAAAGGGTATTAAATGAGCCCAAATATACCTACAAATGAGACATAATGATGCAAAATGTACATACAACTAGCCTAAATAGCATGTTAGCATTGAATAGCTTGCAGTGCACCTTTGTGCATTCGCGCACAGTCTAAAACGTTTGGTGGACAAAATGAGACCAAGAAGGAGGGGAAGATTATACATGTAAACAAACGGTTGCGTCACAGTCCACACGATGGTGAGTTCAAGAACCGCTGAAATTAGTAGGACAAAACGATGTCAACCAAATACTCTCATATTAAAACATATTAAACAGAGGGCTTTTTGAAATTGGGAAGGATTCTGTCATAATAAAACAAACAAATATTTTTCCCCCATCTTTTTTAATTTTCAATCCTTTTTTTTTTTTTTTAAGGGACGGCGTGGCGCAGTGGAAGAGTGGCCGTGCGCAACCCGAGGGTCACTGGTTCAAATCCCACCTAGAACCAACCTCGTCACGTCCGTTGTGTCCTGAGCAAGACACTTCACCCTAGCTCCTGATGGGTGCTGGTTGGCGCCTTGCATGGCAGCTCCCTCCATCAGTGTGTGAATGTGTGTGTGAATGGGTAAATGTGGAAGTAGTGTCAAAGCGCTTTGAGTACCTTGAAGGTAGAAAAGCGCTATACAAGTACAACCCATTTATTTATTTATTTTAATGCTCCAGGAAGCCACTAAAGAGCCGCATGCGGCTCCAGAACCACGGGTTGCTGACCCCCGTTCTAAATTATTGCAAGTAATGTGCATAATTTTTTTTTAAATGTTGAAATAATCCAATGGGGCTAATCAGGTGAAAATGCCAAGCTTTTTTTTTTTTTTTTTGGGATAATGTACATGCCGGGTTTCAATATATCATCTCCTAGGACCAGCTGTGAACAGTCTATTCCTCTTGAGATTCACAGCATCTGTTTTGCTTTTCTGTTCATGTTTATGCTCGTGGCAAAACTGTACTCACCTCATAAGGACACCCGTTTCCTCCCGGGGGTGACTTTGGCTTTGCTTATTGTTGCAAACGTTACGTATCGTCACAACATTGTCTAAAACTCACCAGTATTTGGTATACCGGTGCATATAAACTACTTGCAATCATATTTATTGATGTGATACCACAGAGGTTGAAATAAAGAGTAAAAAACAAATTTAAAAAAAAGGGAGTCCATGGATGTTCAGTGTCTGGTTTTTAACAAGCAGCGGCTGTTCTAAATAGAGTGGAAGGTAATTTCTCCTGGCTTGAATCATCCCAACATTATCCCATAGTTCTATTTTGTCTTTGCATGAATGCTTGCACAAATTCACCAAATGTGTGTATTCATTTGGCTCGTAGTAATTCCAAAGTGCAATAATCGGCCCAAATTAATCTAATAAGTAAATGCAGGATTGCAGTCGCAATAAACAAAATGCTCCAATTGTTGCAAATGGAGGTGAAATTGTTTGGAGTGTCTTGTCTTGTTTTTTTCTGTCTTGTGATTTGCATGTTTTATTTTGAAAAAGCAACTCCTCTTGTTTCAGATCACGGGCCCTTCCTCTTGTGTCACCAGTCGGATGTCGTCCCCGACCCTTGATTGTTTCCACCTGTTTCCCATTACCCTCATGTTTCATATAATCAATCAATCAATCAATGTTTACTTATATAGCCCTAAATCACTAGTGTCTCAAAGGGCTGCACAAACCACTACGACATCCTCGGTAGGCCCACATAAGGGCAAGGAAAACTCACACCCAGTGGGACGTCGGTGACAATGATGACTATGAGAACCTTGGAGAGGAGGAAAGCAATGGATGTTGAGCGGGTCTAACATGATACTGTGAAAGATCAATCCATAATGGATCCAACACAGTCGCGAGAGTCCAGTCCAAAGCGGATCCAACACAGCAGCGAGAGTCCCGTTCACAGCGGAGCCAGCAGGAAACCATCCCAAGCGGAGGCTGATCAGCAGCGCAGAGATGTCCCCAGCCGATACACAGGCGAGCAGTACATGGCCACCGGATCGGACCGGACTCCCTCCACAAAGGAGAGTGGGACATAGAAGAAAAAGAAAAGAAACGGCAGATCAACTTGTCTTAAAAGGGAGTCTATTTAAAGGCTAGAGTATACAAATGAGTTTTAAGGTGAGACTTAAATGCTTCTACTGAGGTAGCATCTCGAACTGTTACCGGGAGGGCATTCCAGAGTACTGGAGCCCGAAATGAAAACGCTCTATAGCCCGCAGACTTTTTTTGGGCTTTGGGGATCACTAATAAGCCGGAGTCCTTTGAACGCAGATTTCTTGCCGGGACATATGGTACAATACAATCGGCAAGATAGGATGGAGCTAGACCGTGTAGTATTTTATACGTGAGTAGTAAAACCTTAAAGTCACATCTTAAGTGCACAGGAAGCCAGTGCAGGTGAGCCAGTACAGGCGTAATGTGATCAAACTTTCTTGTTCTTGTCAAAAGTCTAGCAGCCGCATTTTGTACCAACTGTAATCTTTTAATGCTAGACATGGGGAGACCCGAAAATAATACGTTACAGTAATCGAGGCGAGACGTAACAAACGCATGGATAATGATCTCAGCGTCTTTAGTGGACAGAATGGAGCGAATTTTAGCGATATTGCGGAGATGAAAGAAGGCCGTTTTAGTAACGCTTTTAATGTGTGCCTCAAAGGAGAGAGTTGGGTCGAAGATAATACCCAGATTTTTTACCGTGTCGCCTTGTTTAATTGTTTGGTTGTCAAATGTTAGAGTTGTATTATTAAATAGAGTTCGGTGTCTAGCAGGACCGATAATCAGCATTTCCGTTTTTTTGGCGTTGAGTTGCAAAAAGTTAGCGGACATCCATTGTTTAATTTCATTAAGACACGCCTCCAGCTGACTACAATCCGGCATGTTGGTCAGCTTTAGGGGCATGTAGAGTTGGGTGTCATCAGCATAACAGTGAAAGCTAACACCGTATTTGCGTATATAAGCCCATGTATGCGCGTGTTGTCACCCCAGGATGCACCAGGACAAAGACAGGCATGAATTGCAGGTAAGACTTAATTTAATATACAAAAAGTAAAAGAGCACTGGTACAAAAACAAAGGAAAAGTGCATGCCTACGCACGGGAAACTAATGCTAAACGTAGCAAAGAAGTCTAAAAGTCCAAAAGTGACGTGCCGATCGCACGAGAAGCCAAAACGTAACTTAGCACAAGTGCTTTCTAAGCAGAGAAGCCAACGTGAGAGTTGCATGAAGCAAACAAACCATCCGGACGGAAACGAGGTAGAAGGCAGGCTTAAATACTCAAGTAATCAATGAAAACCAAGTGTGCGTAAAAACAAGAGCAGGTGGGACAATTGTGAAACCAAGGTAACCAGACAAAACAAGGAAGTGCACAAACCAGGGATCGGAAGAGTCCAAAAATTATTTACGGATTACAATTACTTGTGTGCAAAAAATATTTTTAACCCAATTACCGTATTTCCTCGAATTGCTGCCGGGTCAAACTCGTCTCGCCAAATATTTTTTTTATTAGCGCATGTCGAGAATTTCCGCCGGGTAAAACTCGTTTCGTCAAATAATTTGCAAATGCCTAGAATTTCTGCTGGGTCAAACTCGTCACGTCACGAGTGACACTTCACCTGTCATCATTTTCTAAAGGGAGGAGGCTGATTTCAATAATTTGAAATTGCATAAAGGGAAGAAGATTAAAAGCTATTCCGTAGGATTTAAGCTCCAAGCTATTGAATATGCTAAAAAGAACAGTAAGCAGCTATTTTTTTATTAATATACCGTAGCTGCGTGTGTCAAATCTGAGTCATTGAATGACTCCCGCCTCCTGTCGGAGATGTAGCGCGTCCAAAAAGTTGTTCTGCAAAAAGTGGGTGCACTTGATAGTCACGGGGAATTTCGAGACAAAATTAGCGGCTATATTGTTAGCATTGTCAGCCTTAACTTGTATATCTTTATCAATCACCGCAAGAAAATAATAAAAAATACCGTATTTCCTTGAATTGCTGCTGGGTATATAGTATGCGCCTTCCTAGAATTACCGCCGGCTCAAACTCGTTTCACAAAATAATTTTTTTATTAGCGCATGTCGAGAATTTCCGCCGGGTCAAACTCGTTTCGCCAAATAATTAGCATATGCCTAGAATTTCCACCGGGTCAAACTCGTCACGTCACAAGTGACACTTCACCGGTCATCCTTTTCAAAATGGAGGAGGCTGATTTCAATCATTTGAAATCGCATAAAGGGAAGAAGATTAAGAGCTATTCAGTAGGATTTAAGGTCCAAGATATTGAATATGCTAAAAAGAACAGTAAGCAGCTAAGTTTTATTAATATACCGTTGCTGCGTGTGTCAAATATGAGTCATTAAATGACTCCCGACTCCTGGTGGTAGAGGGCGCTAGTGGTCCTTCTTGCGACTACTCGGCTGCAGAAGAAGTGACCACAAGCAGCAAGAGCGAGCAGCGATGGTTTATTTTTTCCTCTCGCTTGCACTTTTAACATGGAGGATTACATATCTAAAATAAAACAGTTTACTAAACTTGACTTTCAATCAAAGCAGGAGGTAATAAAGGAAGATCTCCATCGAGACAGAGAGACTTTTAACACTGAAGAAAGATAAGGAAGACTTCTATAAACAAGTTATCGATGCTTTTGATCAGAAGGAGCTGCGCATGGACTTCATTTATAAGTAAAGGTAAGAACATAATAAAGTTTTTTTTTAATTAAATGTGCTTTTCATGATGGTATCCTTACATCATACTCAAATGTATAAGCGCATGCCTAATTTTACCGCATGCCTTTGGTAAGTGCTGGAGTGAGAAGAGGTTTTAAATTAATTAGCGCCCCCGGCGGCATTTCAAGGAAATACGGTAGGTGAAATTACATAATCTCCCACGGGACCCCAAACTGTATCTAACAGTACAGTGGTTGAAAAACACTGCCTTGACTTACTAATATTTTATTTTACCTCCCTAGTTAGAGTGAATGCTGTAAGATCCGCCTAAAAACCATCTTCTTCTGCTTATCTTCCGCAACAGCCTAAGCAGGGAAACCCAGACTTCCTTCTCCCCAGCCACTTCGTCTAGCTCTTCCCGGGGGATCCCGAGGCGTTCCCAGGCCAGCCGGGAGACATAGTCTTCCCAACGTGTCCTGGGTCTTCCCCGTGGCCTCCTACCGGTTGGACGTGCCGGGTGGCATCCTGACCAGATGCCCGAACCACCTCATCTGGCTCCTCTTGATGTGGAGGAGCAGCGGCTTTACTTTGAGTTCCTCCCGGATGGCAGAGCTTCTCACCCTATCTCTAAGGGAGAGACCTGGAAACTCATTTGGGCCGCTTGTACCCGTGATCTTATCCTTTCGGTCATGACCCAAAGCTCATGACCATAGGTGAGGATGGGAACGTAGATCGACCGGTAAATTGAGAGCTTTGCCTTCCGGCTCAGCTCCTTCTTCACCACAACGGATCGGTACAACGTCCGCATTACTGAAGACGCCGCACCGATCCGCCTGTCGATCTCACGATCCACTCTTCCCTCACTCGTGAACAAGACTCCTAGGTACTTGAACTCCTCCACTTGGGGGCAAGGTCTCCTCCCCAACCCGGAGATGGCACTCCACCCTTTTCCGGGCGAGAACCATGGACTCGGACTTGGAGGTGCTGATTCTCATTCCGGTCGCTTCACACTCGGCTGCGAACCAATCCAGCGAGAGCTGAAGATCCCGCTCAGATGAAGCCATCAGGACCACATCATCTGCAAAAAGCAGAGACCTAATCCTGCGGTCACCAAACCGGAACCCCTCAACGCCTTGACTGCACCTAGAAATTCTGTCCATAAAAGTCATGAACGGAATAAAATGCCCGGTTTTATTTGCTGGGATTTTTTTCATTGCTCGAAATAACTTTGTTTTCCATCTATTGGAAACCAATCCACGAGTAAGGGTCAGGCCTCCATGGCACTAACTTCTTTACCCACGGCTCCGCTTCCTCTGCACGCCTGAAACCTGCTATCTAGGTCTTTCACGCCACAGACCCAGGGTGTTTCCGGTCTAGTGTGACAGGAATCGTTCCAGCACATTGCCTGAAAAAACCCAAAAACGTCCACTTTTCTCCCCCACTACTCTGATTATGGGAGACGGCATAGCCAGGAATATCCTTTTTTTTTTCCTTCCGCCGTTACTCGCCGCCATCTCAGCCCTATTGACCAGCTGTCCATCTTCGTCAACTCGGCTTATTGTCCGTGTTGGGTCTCATGAGACGGCGACGACAGAACAGATGACAAAAAGGACTCAAGTCTGCCGGAAGAGATAAATGCGTCACACTATTATTACATGGTTTGATGCTGTGATTTCTTGTAGTACAGTGAGTCTCACTTAAAGCATGAGAGAAGAATGCACTACCGACCCGATAAGACCTGATAAGTCCGAAAGAAAAGATATTATCTGCTCATAATGTTTAAAATGGTTGACTGAATTTGTGGCGTTTTGTGATTGTCAGGTTCAAACATTGATGACATCTATTAAACAAGACAAAAAGGCAAAGAATCACACAGAAATAGAATTAAATCCGGACTCGGATCCGAGGAGAGACATGGCCTCTGTACACCTTGTACGGTTCCGGCACCAAGCTCTAACCCAAGATCGTTCTCGTGGTTCTTTATTTGATTTTAACCCCCCTCCTTCCCACAGATGCTTCCTTAAGGAAGTGGGTCATGACCAGCATTGCCTTCGGTTCCCGAACAGATCAAAGAAAGTCCCATAAAATACATCAAAGAGGGTTCGTAAAAAAACTTAGAAGAGTTCCTCTGGAAGTTGGGCAGATTTTGCCATCTGTCCGCCTGGAAGTCCAGCATTCTTCTTGGAAAGTTCCAGCCTTTTTTCTTCTCGTCAGGAACACAATGTAATACAAGCTTTTATTTCAATCAATCAATCAATCAATGTTTATTTATATAGCCCCAAATCACAAATGTCTCAAAGGACTGCACAAATCATTACGACTACAACATCCTCGGAAGAACCCAAAAACTGTATATATGGTATGTAAATGATAATTTACACAGAATTTTTCTGACAGTGATGTTTAAACTGTGTTTTCACATACTTTGCGGATTGTAAATACCATTGGATGTGGTTTAATGCAGGGGTCGGTAACCGAAAATGTTGAAAGAGCCATTTTGGACCAAAAATACAACAAACTAATCTGTTTGGAGCCTCCAAAAAATATATATAAGTGTCAAACATGGACTTGGTTATGGATTGTTTCTTCGACGCAAAGGATAGTTGGCACGAGCGAGATGTGAACGTGAGTACATTTTTATTTAATAATCTCGAAAAATGAAAAAAAAAGCAAACAAAGGGCGCGCACAATGGCGGAGAACAAACTTGAATAATGACAAAACAAAAGACTAGTACAAAGGCTACAAGCTATAAACATGAACAAAAACACTTGCACTGTGGCATGAATAGCAAAACTTAGGTGGCGTGGAAAAAACGGACAGCCTGGAATGGCATGAAGGAGTTGAGGTATACGTGGGTAAAGTGGGAAGTTGCCAGGCAGACTACTTGGTAACTCTGGCTTAAATACTTGGCTATGAAAATGAACAAACAGGTGTGAGGGCTGAGGACAAGGGCGTGACACGAGGGCCAGGTGAAAATGAATGAGTTGTCATGGTAGCAACACAAACCAGGAAGTGAAAAACAGGAACTGAGTGTCCAAAAAACAGAACATAACATGGCAAAAACAAAACATGATCCATAGGCGTGACATATAAGTCTATAAGGCAACACATGAGATAAGTGTCTATATGAGCTATAATAGCCTACTATCAAAATGACTATGTGTCGCAGGCTGAAGCAAATCGTCGTTGACAGAGATGTTGACATTTTAATTTTTATTCTACACATTTTTACAACATTAGAAACCATTAGTGAATCAGAGGCTACTCAGAAGGTGAGATAATTCCTGGAAATTACCGGCTTTTAATGGCCAAAAGTATAGATGTGTGTGTCCAAGTTAAAGGAAACAGCAGGTCGTCTTCCTTTAATAGATTAATTAAAATGTTTGGCAAGCTAGGTAATGTTTGCTGTTGTCTGGAACAACATGACACACAATCAGAAATGCAGTCAATATTACATACCGATTATGTGTCGTGAGACATGAAAAACTAAATGATATACAAAGAAGATAAAGGGAAAGGATACTAATGAGCTCAAATATACCTACACATGAGGTATAATGATGCAATATTTACATACAGCTAGCCTACATAGCATGTTAGCATTGACTAGCTGATCAAATATGCCTAAATAGCATTCCAACAAGTCAATAAAATCAACAAAGCGCAATTTTGTGCATTCACGCACAGCATACAACTTTTGGTGGACAAAATGAGACAAAGAAGGGACGGAAGATTTTACACAAACTGCTGGGTCACGGTCCGAACTATGGTGAGTTCAAGAACCGCCGAAATGAGTAGGACAAAACGATGTTCACCAAATAAGTCTCATCAGTGAAGCATACACACAAACATATTAAACAGTGGGCTTTCTAACATTTGGGAAGGTTTGTGTCATGTTTGTCCTCAAACAAAAAACATACTGAAACAAAACAAAAATATTTTCCCCCATTTTTTACCATTTTCAAATGTTCCAGGGAGAGAGCCCGAGGTTGCTGACTCCGGATTTAATGAATACAATGAAACATAAATAAGCATATAAAGTCAACTTTTTTTTCCAATCTACTGATTGATTGATTGATTGAGTGATTGATTGATATATTTTTATTTCAAATATGCCAAAAAAAAACAAAAACAAGAGCAAGCATGATCCAATACAGTGCTATAGCCTTAACGACTATTATAACAAAATGAAAACAGTGGAGAATAAAAAAAAACAAAAACAAATGAGCATTCGACTTTTATTATTTTATTTATTTTTTTACATATTTGAAATATACTGATATACCGGTACTTTAATACTTAAATCTTACGCAGGATTCTAACAGGAATGAGGCAAAAATACATCCTTACCAACGGTATTACCATATATATATTTTTTTGTAACAATATTTCTTATCTAAAAATTATTTTTTCTTATTATAAAGACATGTTTGTTACATGTTTAATTTGTGGTGTTTTGGGGCCGTCAAGCAGGGATTATATTGATTTCCATTCATTTTAATGGGCGGAGCTAATGTGGATGTTTTGAGTTTCAAGCTTGGTCATGGAACCAAGAAGAAGCCATTCTAACCTTTTACCTGCTTTGAAAATCGCTAATTATTGTTAATTATTATACTAAATAATATAAAAATCGCCCTGCGATGAGGTGGCGACTTGTCCCGGGTGCACCCCGCCTTCCGCCCGATTGTAGCTAAGATAGGCGCCAGCGCCCCCCGCAACTCCAAAAGGGAATAAGCGGCAGAAAGATTCCGAAAAAAAACTAGAAGGCTCTTTTTGTATAGAGGAATTTGGACCACTGTAAATGCATTTGTTAATAATTTTCATTGGTATTTTAACACAAAACATTGTGGTCCAAACTTGTGATTTGTATAACGGTTCTTCAAGGCACCAAATTAAGTCCTCTCCTTTTTCGTAACGTGACTCGGATATCTCGGATTTGTTACGGTGTGGTCGCATCTTCGTGCGCCGGTCGTTTCCCCAAGATGCACATGGACACCCGGAAGCCATGTGCAGGTAAGAAAAATTATTTATTCTAATAAATAAATCAGGCAAGAATACGAAGAAAGAAAAGCGTGCCGATTGCACAGGAGGCTATGGTAAAGATGAAGAAAAAGGTTGGCACAGGAACAGGAACAAGAAGCTAGGATTTAGCAAATGTTGCATGTAACAAACAAAACAGCCTAAATAGCTCTCTGATTAGTTACTGGGAGCAGGTGAGCGTCCCGACCACTTACCAGTAGCAGGTGAGCGTAATCAGCACCCATGGCAACAGAGAACACAAACGGGGGTGCTGAAGCAGAAACGAGGAAATCTTAAATTTAAACAAAACATGATCCGGGCTACGGATCATCACAAGATTAGCTTTTTTGCAGAAAGAAAAAGAAATGTGTATAAAAACTGTATATATAATATGTAAATATTACTGTGGAGGTCTTGCTCCTCTGTGCCCTCTGGACCGCCAATGACAGCCGTGTTCATCTTTGTGAACAATGTTTTATTTTTAAATAATGTGTGCTTTTCAGTCATGGATAAGTTTCTTGCTCCTTCTCCACCATCAACTACCACCTTCTCCTTCCCGACTGCTACCTTTAAACACTGTCAGCTGTGTCATCTACTCACCTGTCGCTAATCTCGAAGCCGGTCCAGCCACACCCCGCTTTGCTGCAGGGCCGCCAACCACGCCTCCCCACAATTACATATAGGTCATATTTCATATTGCTACGATGGTACATTTTTTTAGTCTGCTTTAAACCTGCATTATCCTTTCCATCCTTTGTAACTGAGCTACTCAATACAGTTTGTCTAAATCTACGTCTTGGTGTAAATAAATTGAGGAAAAATCCAACACATCTCCGACAAATGATTAAAACTAAATAGTGACTAATATTACATAGCTAAAGTGTACATTTACACGGTGCCACTGAACGCACCATCCCCAACAACATCAACATCTTACCGGCAGTTTCTTAACATGTTTGCTGGGTGTTTTCGAGCAGTTTTCTAAATCAGCCCAGCGCACGTTCTTCTTCCACCGCATCTACTCAACGGGAGCTCCAATTCAAGTCAGCCGGTGCGGAATTAGTTTCACCCAGTGCCCAGTCCAACACGCTGAGAGGCACCAGGCAGTTTGCCAGTCAACAAAACACTAAACCTTGCCATTAGGTGCATTTTTTTTAAGGGCTCACATTTCTTCAACAGCTAAAACTACACGTTGCAAAAACACTTCACTGTGTTTGTACCGTGTCTGACTGATGTTTGTATGCTGATTTCATCTCATCGTAGATACACACACACAAAAACCGACCTCTGCTTTGCACCCGCAAATTGTGCCAACAAACTCAGCAGACCACACATGAGCACTTTTTTTAAAAAACAACCGTTCCTAATTCCTGCCTTTAGAGTTGTATTTTCTGACAGTTTCCGGGTCATTGAATGTGTTCTAACCGGTGAAAATGAATTCATTTTAGTTGCTTGTTATTTTTTCCAGAAAAGTAATTACATTTATAACAGTATTACTCATTGTTGATTGTGATAATCACAAAACGAAGTAATTAATGCATTATTTGAAAAAATAAATATATTGCTCATGCTGTCAAGACGTTTCATGAGAGCAGAGTGCGTGTACTTGCCTTTAAATGGTGGTGCCTGTTACCACGTGACGTAAGCAAGAGCGTAATGAGAGCAGCATTTTAACTCCCACTGTGTTTGTTAGCTTAGAAGTGGCAGTTTGACGGCAGCTCTCTCAAATTTTTTCACTGAATCTGCTTAAAAAGCAGATTGAACATGCTTCGATGGCTGTTTTCTCATGTCCACAAACTGGGTATTGCAGGACTACAGGCTGGTCACTTCCATTAGTGATTTGTTGTTCATTATCCTTTTCAAATTAAAGCTGTACATCAAGCAAGAATTGGAAATAATTCCAATTAAAAAAACTTCAAAATTTGGTTTCCTCAGTTCCCAAACGTTTACATTTTTTTTTTTAAGGAAAGGTCATTTAACACAGTGGTAAAAATACCCCTGTGCCAACATTTTTGCATTGTGTTGCTGTCATTAAATTCTAAGTTAATGATTATTTGCAAAAAAAAAAAAAAAAAAAAAAATCTCAGTTTGAACATTAGATATCGTGTCTTTGCAGTCTATTCAATTGAATATAAGTTGAAAAGGATTTGCAAATCATTGTATTCTGTTTTTATTTACGAATTACACAACATGCCAACTCCACTGGTTTTGGGTTTTGTAGTTTGTAGGGTGGAGGTGTAGTCAACGCTGTTTGTAGGAGCAAAAGTCACCGCCGCTGTCCAGGGTGCTGAGGACGAGCACCCTGTGTGTGCAGACGGCGAGACACAGCTGGCGGGTGATTAGATTTCACAGGTGGTACGTGTTAATCTAATCATCTGTTGTCTTTAACAGTAAGCGGCCGGGAGCAGAGGGGGAGAGAGGATACGGACATGGCTGAAAAGTCACGTTCTGAAAGAAAACATTATCATTAAAACCTTGTTGAACCTGCACGCTTGGCTTCTGTGCCGTGTCTCCAGCGGATCTGCCAGGAAGCGACTTCCACATAGTTTGAATCATGTTTTTTTTCAAACTGATTTCACTCCGAATGCAAAATAGTTGTGTGACAGTTTCTTGCTGTCGTCGTGCGGGTTCCACGGACCATCAAGGAAGGGCAGGTTTGACTCGCTTCATTTTTCACTCAAAGCTTGTCTGCGATCAGCTCGCTTTTCAGCTCCTTCTCCACTGCTCGCTCCTTTAAGCCGCCCCCGTCGTCGCTGTCTTCGGCTCGCTCTCTCTCTTCCGGTACTGCTGCGGGTTCTACTACTCCTTCTGCCTCGATCTCTCCTTCTTCCAATCCAATCCAATCCACTTTATGTATATACCACATTTAAACAACAATAACATTTCCAAAGTGCTGCACAGCCATGTTAAAAACAATATTAAAAAACAATATTATGCTCCACCAATGACTGAATAAAAACAAAAAATAAATACATATAAAACCAATATAAAAAAACAAATATGATTAAAAACAATTTTAAAGGGTAAAATCAATTAAAACAGTAAAATAGAAATCAAAATGTATAAAAAACACAGAGGACCACACAACTCACGTAGTGTTAAAAGCCAAAGAATAAAAGTGGGTCTTAAGACGAGACTTAAAACACTCCACTGCGGAAGCAGTTTGAACATGGAGGGGCAGAGTGTTCCGGAGCTTAGGGCCGACCACAGAGAAGGCCCTGTCTCCCCTGGTCTTAAGTCTGGTCTTGGGCACCACGAGCTGGAACTGGCTCTCGGACCTCAGAGTGTAAATTTCGACGAGGTCCGAGATATACTGAGGTGCCGGTCCATGTAAAGATTTAAAAACAAACAACAATGTTTTAAAATCAATTCTAAAATGAACAGGGAGCCAGTGCAAACTCTGAAGGATTGGGGTTATATGCTGGCGTTTCCTGGCCTCTGTTAAAAGTCGTGCTGCCGCGTTCTGGACTAACTTCCCCCCTTTTATACACTGTGAGGAATATAAGTCAATTGTGTGCGAGCCACGCACCTGATATCGCTCGTAGCCGGTAGCCTATCCCCTCGGTCATTGTCTCCGCCTCCTCGCCGCCATCTTGGGCCGGGCTCCAGCGTGGCCTGCCCCGCTCCGCCTCTACACAAGTTGCTTCTTGGCAAAAACTAAACGCTTATAATCACATCTTTAGTTTTTCTTTTCAAATAGCCAAATTTGTCCTGGTATCATCGTAAAGTAAAATGAAACCGACTGATCCTGTCACGTGTGGGTCGCATTTTAATGCGGGATGGTTCCTCCAACGCAAACATAGACACTCCGGACAACAACGTAAAGGTAAGAATGATTTAATAACAAAAACACTGGTACAAAAACAGACGAACAGAAACGCGTGGCGAAAGCACAGAAGCTAATGCTAACACTAGCACAGGATCAGGTGACAAGAAATCTAGTAAATACCAACAAAACGGTTGCATACCGCAAACAAGGGACCAAGACCGACTGACGGGACAAGGCAGGCTTAAATAAGAAAGCAATTAACAAAATCAGGTGTGCGTCTGAAACCCGCAGCAGGTGAAATTAATAAGTTACCATGGTGACCAAACTAACTCACAAGGTACATAAACAACAAAGGGAGTCCAAACTAACAGAAAAGAACTCAACTAAACATGATCCAGACTACGGATCATGACAGTACCCCCTCCTCAAGGACAGATACCAGATGTCCATAAACAAAAACAAGCAGGGTCAAGAGTCACGGGAGGGCGGAGGGAGGAATTGGCGGTGGGTCGCCAGGCCAAGTGTCCCCGAATCCACCGAGGCAAAGTCAAGTGGCGGCGGCGAGTGGAACGCCGCTGCAGCAGGCGAGGCGGGCGACCAGGGAGCGGCCACATCCGTGGTCGACGTGGAAGTTGGCACGTCGGCGCCGTCGTAACAGGCGTGGACGCAGCAGAAGACGAGCAGTCGACCAAGACCGACTGACGGGACAAGGCAGGCTTGAATAAGAAAGCATTTAACAAAAACCGGTGCGCGTCCGAAACCCGCAGCAGGTGAAATTAATACGTTACCATGGTGACCAAACTAACTCACAAGGTACATAAACGACAAAGACAGTCCAAACTAACAGAAAAGAACTCAACTAAACTTGATCCAGACTACGGATCATGACGGATCCAGAGATATCACAAAAAAAAAAAGTCTTGCTTCTTTTTCCAGGGTGACTATGAGCTCACGGCGGCTCATTTTTGTCCGCCTGTGCGTGTCCGCTAATCTCATTTTTTTGGTTTTTCCGGGCGCTGCCGAGGGGAGAAACAGCGGATGGAGCCGACAGCTGACCAGAGTGATGCGGGTGAGCACCACTCACCAAGCCCGTGTCACCATTACGTATACACACCTACACACTCCTTTGCACGTAGGCATGAACCACCAATACTTCCTCAGTGTGTGTGTGTGTGTGTGTGTGTGTAATAGAGTGCACAAGAGCGAGTGACCTATGCTTGCCAGTAGCAGATGTCGCTCCCAATTTGAAAGGACACCGTGCCATGTTTGTCCTCTAGAAATCTGTTATGCTGGACACTGTAAACCATGGGGGTCAAACTCTGGCCCGCGGGCCAAATCTGGCCCGCCGTGTAATTTAATTTGGCCCTTGAGGCAATATCAATTTAGCATTAGAGCTGGCCCACCGGTGTTATACAGCGTCGGTGCCGCTAATACTCATACTTGCCAACCCTCCTAATATTCCCGGTAGACTCCCAAAGTTCAGTGCCCCTCCCGAAAATCTCCCGGGGCAACCATTCTGCAGAATTTCTACTGATTTCCACCTGGACAACTATATTGGGGGCGTGCATTTAAGGCACTGCCTTTAGCGTTCTCTACAACCTGTCGTCAGGTCCGCTTTTCCTCCATACTAACAGCGTGTCACATAATATTTGTGGCTTTTACACACACACACACACACAAGTGAATGCAAGGCATACTTGGTCAACAGCCATACAGGTCACACTGAGGGTGGCCGTATCCATCCATCCATCATCTTCCGCTTATCCGAGGTCGGGTCGCGGGGGCAACAGCCTAAGCAGGGAAACCCAGACTTCCCTCTCCCCAGCCACTTCGTCTAGCTCTTCCCGGGGGATCCCGAGGCGTTCCCAGGCCAGCCGGGAGACATAGTCTTCCCAACGTGTCCTGGGTCTTCCCCGTGGCCTCCTACCGGTTGGACGTGCCCTAAACACCTCCCTAGGGAGGCGTTCGGGTGGCATCCTGACCAGATACCCGAACCACCTCATCTGGCTCCTCTTGATGTGGAGGAGCAGCGGCTTTACTTTGAGTTCCTCCCGGATGGCAGAGCTTCTCACCCTATCTCTAAGGGATAGACCCAAACTCACTTCGGCCGCTTGTACCCGTGATCTTATCCTTTCGGTCATGACCCAAAGCTCATGACCATAGGTGAGGATGGGAACGGAGATCGACCGGTAAATTGAGAGCTTTGCCTTCCGGCTCAGCTCCTTCTTCACCACAACGGATCGGTACAACGTCCGCATTACTGAAGACGCCGCACCGATCCGCCTGTCGATCTCACGATCCACTCTTCCCCCACTCGTGAACAAAACTCCTAGGTACTTGAACTCCTCCACTTGGGGCAGGGTCTCCTCCCCAACACGGAGATGGCATTCCACCCTTTTCCGGGCGAGAACCATGGACTCGGACTTGGAGGTGCTGATTCTCATTCCGGTCGCTTCACACTCGGCTGCGAACCGATCCAGCGAGAGCTGAAGATCCCGGTCAGATGAAGCCATCAGGACCACATCATCTGCAAAAAGCAGAGACCTAATCCTGCGGTCACCAAACCGGAACCCCTCAACGCCTTGACTGTGCCTAGAAATTCTGTCCATAAAAGTTATGAACAGATTCGGTGACAAAGGACAGCCTTGGCGGAGTCCAACCCTCACTGGAAATGTGTTCGACTTACTGCCGGCAATGCGGACCAAGCTCTGACACTGATCATACAGGGATCGGACCGCCACAATAAGACAGTCCGATACCCCATACTCTCTGAGCACTCCCCACAGGCCGTATGAACAACTTTTGTCATGAGGGCGGTTCTCCTGTCTTTTTTTTTCCCTCTTGTCTCTCCCTGGTCGTCAGGTGCAGGTGTGCTGTCAGCCCACCTGCACCTAATCCACGACCTGACTTAAGCCCTGGATCTCCACCCAGCCAGTGCCAGTTCGTCTGTTGCCTGTGGTACACTCTAACCTGAACGCTATCATTTTTGACCTCTGTCCTGAACCTTTTTTTGATTCCTTCCATTTTCTACCGCTTATTCCCTTTTGGGGTAGCGGGGGGCGCTGGCGCCTATCTCAGCTACAATCGGGCGGAAGGCGGGGTACACCCTGGACAAGTCGCCACCTCATCGCAGGGCCAACACAGATAAACAGACAACATTCACACTCACATTCACACACTAGGGACAATTTAGTGTTGCCAATCAACCTATCCCCAGGTGCATGTCTTTGGAAGTGGGAGGAAGCCGGAGTACCCGGAGGGAACCCACGCAGTCACGGGGAGAACATGCAAACTCCACACAGAAAGATCCCGAGCCTGGATTTGAACCCAGGACTGCAGGAACTTTCGTATTGTGAGGCAGACGCACTAACCCCTCTGCCACCGTGAAGCCTTTTTTTGATTCCTGTTTTTTGTATTTCCTCAGATGCTGAAGAGACTTTTGACCCCGCCTTCCTGGAGCTGAATTTTTTGTTACTCTTAAATTATTTCTCCAGTGATTTTTTTGTTATTAAATAGACTTTTTACTAATCCGCGATTGGATTCCTTCTTGAGACCGTAACAACTTTAGCAGTGTTATAAATATGCGCCACACTGTGAACCCACACCAAACAAGAATGACAAACACATTCGGAGTGAACATCCGCACTGTAACACGACAGAACAAATACCCAGAACCCCTTGCAGCACTAACTCTTCCGGGAAAACTTCCAGTAAACCGACCAATAATTAACGTTTTATTCATGCATTTTCTCTTGCTACTTCAAGGCTTGAATGTTCGGTTCATTCATCCATCCATCCATCCATTTTCTACCGCTTATTCCCTTTTGGGGTCGCGGGGGGCCCTGGCGCCTATCTCAGCTACAATCGGGCGGAAGGCGGGGTACACCCTGGACAAGTCGCCACCTCATCCCAGGTATGTAAGGCGATGAAAGTTAATGTTCCCAGACTGATGGACAGAAAGAAATTGACTTAAATAATGGCTGTGATAATTAGGAACAGGTGCGGGACTGAGGGCATGGACGTGACTAGGAGGGCAAGGTGAAAAGCAATGAGTTGTCATGGTAACAAAACAAACCAGGAAGTGAAAAAACGGAACAAGAGTCCAGAAAACCAAACAAAACATGATCAAACATAAAACCAGATTTACAGACGTGACATATATAACGAATCGGACCATCCGTTTTCTACCGCACCTGTTCAAGAAGTTGCGTTAATGGTAAGACGTTATTTATTTATTATTGGTTAGTGTGGAGCTTGCCCTCCTGGGGGTTCTTCAGACCCCCAAGCACCAACATGAGAGCCTGTTTCAGGGTTACAATATTGTTTTATTTTTCAATAAGTCTCTCATTTGCTTTCCAGCAATAGTATTTCCAGCCCCAACCCCCGTCTGTCCTCCTGGCTGCTGCTTTTAACAGAGCGACGGGTGATTAGATAACAAGGCCCAGCTGGGCCATCTACGTACCTGTCGCTGCAGGCCCGCAGGCCACTCCCCCCTCCACAGTTAGCTTCAGAATAACAATGTTACTACAAAGAATAAGAGACCTATATGTTGTTCTTACTTAAAAATGCACGTGTTTAGTTGTGTTCAGTGTTAAAAAAAAATATTATATGGCTCTTACGGAAATATATTTCAAAATATTTGGCTTTTTGGCTCTAAAGGCCAAAAAGGTTCCCGACCCCTGCTTTAAAGGAATACATGTTAGAGTGTGCATATTACAGAGAATATTTCATTTTTGAAAACGATCTCCAAGCTGCTCCGACCATTAAAGCGACCATGATTTCTTGGATCTTTTACTAACGACCCGACTGTTATGCCTCTCCTACAATGACCCGCTGACAGCTTCAATTAAGCTGCTCACAGCAAAGCTCGGCTCGCACATCCCCCCCAGCTGCCATTTTACCAGCAATCAAGTGGCAACGAGGCCAACGAGGACACTTGAACTCGGCGATACGTTACGGTTCTTTACTTGAATAGTTTTAACGATACTTCCTATTCATGACAATCAGCCAAATGACTAACAGGCCTCATCTGTGGCGAGATTCGGGACAATGAGGATACGAATGATACGCCGCCTTTGTCCAGCATGATGAGTTTTTAAAATCTCAGCCTTTTTTTTTTTTACAGCTAGATAGTATCGAACATATTTTATATCACAAGTTTTCTACGAGCACAATGTATTCGTGTTCATTTTAGAACACTCAATGAGAAGACCCTTATTGGTAGACTATTTTGGTTTTAAGGGTCTAAGTACAATATGTCAGCTTAGTTCCGGCTTTTTCTATTTCTTCATTTTCTCCTTTTTTGCCATGCGGTCACACGAGGTCAAGTTATTAAGTAGGCGTGTCCCGGGAAAAAAAAACAAAAAATAAATAAAATATATATATATATTAGAGATGAGCGGATAGGCAATTATATCATCCGCAACCACATCACTAAAGTTGTCATCCACCCGAACTAACATTTCATCAAAGCCACACCCACCCGCCTGTTGTTATATATCTAATTTAGACGATGCAAGGCATTAGTGAGGTTAGAAAGTGTAACTCCCTCCAAATAGCACAAACACAATGGACATCTTGAACTGATTTATTTGAAGGCTTACTTTCCCTTCAAATTCACCGTGAAAACTGTAATAAAATCTCTAATATATATACATATATATATATGCAAACGTTTTTATATGTATGGTAAATGGGTTGTACTTGAAAAGCGCTTTTCTACCTTCAACGTAGAAAAGCTGTCAGGTTCGTCCCTGACAGTTTGGTTATGTTTCAGTTTTTTCCTCTGCATTTGTCTTTGTTTCGTCTGTGTGTGTAGTATTTCCCGTCAGCGCTCTTATTTTGTCCGTTTCCTGTGTCTCTCTCCGAGCGATGTTTCCCCTCAGCTGTGGCTGAGTGGCACCTGGCCACACCTGGTGTCAATCAGCCCGCTGCTATTTTAACCTGCCTTCCCATCCAGTCTGTGCTGGATTATTGTCGCTCCTGTCGTGTTGTGTCTTGCCATTGCAGCGTAGCGGTAAGATATATTTCGGTAGATGTTTGTAGCTTACTGTCTTTTGTTCCCTGCTTCCGTTTTGTTTTCGTACTACAAGTAATGACTTCTGTTTCCTGCTAGCTCCCATGCTAGCTCTTTTAGTTTGTTATCCGCCTCGTGTGCGCTTTTTGCTAGTACCCTTTTTGTTTGTTTCTGTTCTAGTATTTTAATTAAATCATGTTTCCCTCCTCAATTCCTGCCTCCTTCTCTGCATTTGGGGGTTCGTCACAAACTAACTCTGACACAAACCGCTTTGAGACTATTTCCACATTTACACACACATTCACACACGGATGGCAGGAGCTGCCATGCAAGGCCCTAACCACAACCCATCAGGAGCAAGGGTGAAGTGTCGGTAGGGTTGGTAGAAGGTGGGGATCGAGCCAGGAACCCTCCGGTTGTTAACATGACCACTCTCCCAACCAAGCCACGCCGTTGGGAGGGTATATCTGTATCTGATTATCATGGCTATCAAGTTTTGTTTTTTTCCTGGCCCCGGACTGAAACTCCCCCATAGGAGTTTATTTTTGTTTACTTATTCCTCGCCCCCTTTTTTTAATGGGCGCCGACTTAGTGACGACCCATCAGCGTTTCGTTTCTGTCACCCTGTACAGTTAATGTATGTATGTATGTATGTATGTATTAGTGTTTGTTATGTTATGCAGAAGGGAGATGACGACACAGACACCAGGGCGTTTGTAGCTCTAAGATTCATTTTATATATAGACCACAAACATCCTTCCTTCCTTTTTTTTACTGCTTGTCCCTTTTGGGGTCACGGAGGGTAGCTGGAGCCTATCTCAGTTGCATTTGAGCGGTAGGCGGGGTACACCCTGGACAAGTCGCCACCTCATCGCAGGGCCAGACCATATATACAATTGAATGCACTACAAATTTTCAATTGAATGCACCACAAATACAAGATATTTGATGTTCAAACTCATAAACTTTATTTTTCTTTGCAAATAATAATTAACTTAGAATTTAATGGCTGCAACACGTGCCCAAGTAGTTGGGAAAGGGCATGTTCACCACTGTGTTACCTGTTCCCAATTAGCCTGCACACCTGTGGGGTGTTCCAAATAAGTGTTTGATGAGCATTCCTCAACTTTATCAGTATTTATTGCCACTTTTCCCAAATTCTTTGTTACGTGTTGCTGGCATCCAATCTTAAAGTTAATGATTATTTGGAAACGATTTTTTTTTATCAGTTTGAACATCAAATATGTTGTCTTTGTAGCATATTCAACTGAATATGTGTTGAAAATGATTTGCAAATCATTGTATTCCGTTTATATTTACATCTAACACAATTTCCCAACTCATATGGAAACGGGGTTTCTATACAATAATCACACAATACTAAATATACTAACTAAGGAAATGGAGCGTGACAAAATCCAAGATTGGGTATGGTGTAAGACAATGTTTGTAGATCAGCTGTTGAGTGTTACCATAAATGTTGAACGAGAGACAAGGAAGTCCAGCGGAGAGAGAAGTCTACAGGTCCGAATCCAAAGAGCGGGAAGTCAAGGATCAAGGGAGCCAGTCAGAAACCAGAGGGAGATCCAGGGAAAAGTGAGACGCACAGCTCACTTTCAAGGCGATGGATGGTATGTACGCGAACAGAAGGTTGTATTCCAACCTGGGATGGCAGGTTGTGCCGGCTTATGAAGGCAGCTCGCTCATCACGGACAGGCGCGCTGATTGCAGATTGTCTGCAGGTGCGAGGAGGCACGCCCGCAGCGGAGAGAGAGCGCCTGTGGGCGTGGCCCGCGGTGCGCCCGTCAGGACGCAAAAATGAGGGCGCATTGGAATGCACCCTGGCTGTGACAGTGTTGTCCTGATACCAATATTTTGGTACCGGTATCGGTACCAAAATGTACTTTTCCATTCTTTTCCAAATAAAGGGCACCACAAATAAATGGCATTATCTGCTTTTTTTTTTTTTTAACAAAAAAATCTTACGGTATATTAAACTAATGTTTATTTTGCTATTTTTTTCCTTAAATAAAATATTGAACATACAAGAAAACTTGTCTTTTAGTAGTAAGTACGCAAACAAAGGCTCCTAATTTAGTTTACTGACATATGCAGTAACATATTTTCTCATGTTCCATTTTATTATTTTGTCAACATTTTTAAGGACAAGTGGTAGAAAATGGATTATTAATCTACTTGTTCATTTACTGTTAATATCTGCTTACTTTCTCTTTTAACATGTTCTATCTACTGTTAAAATGTAATAATCACTTATTCTTCTGTTGTTTGATACTTTACATAGTTTTGGATGATACCACAAATTTGGGTATCAATCTGATACCACGTAGTTACAGGATCATACATTGGTCATATTCAAAGTCCTCATGTGTCCAGGGACATATTACCCAAGTTTATAAACATAATATACATTTTAAGAAAACATAAAAAAATATGTTGTGATGCTAAAACATATCGATGTAATCATAGTAGTAACGGCTAAATGCGCTCCTGTACTTGGTATCATTACAGTGGATGTCAGGTGTAGATCCACCCATGGCGTTTGTTTACATTGTGTTGCCTGTGAGCTACGGTGTGTAGTGAAGCGTGTTTAGCTATTTCTTATCTTGCAAGGATGATACTTGTAAGAAACGTACCGTATTTTTCGGACTATAAGTCGCAGTTTTTTAATAGTTTGGCCGGGGGTGAGACTTGGCCAAACTATTAAAAAAAACGCGACTTATAGTCTGAAAAATACGGTACTTTATTTGTCGCCATGGAGGCCAGGATTAGTGATTTAGAAGTAGCTAAAACACTGCCAACTGCGGCTGGACTTTAGCCGCTAGCTAGCTAGCCATGTCTTAAAGCACAAACAGTTTTTTTAGAACAAGATTTCTCAACGAGCTATTGCAAGGAATTTAGGGATTTTACCATCTACGGGCCATAAAATCATCAAAAAGTTCAGAAAATCTGGAAAAAATACTGCCCGTAAGCGATGATAACACGGATTTTGATCCCTCAGGCGGTACTGCATCAAAAATCGACAGCAGTGTGTAAAGGATATCACCACATCGGTTCAGGGACACTTCATAAAACCACTGTCAGTAACTACAGTTGGTCGCTACATCTGTAAGTGCAAGTTAAAACTCTACTATGCAAAGCCAAACCCATTTATCAACAATATCCTAAAACGCCGCCAGCTTGGATGGGCCCGAGCTCACCTAAGATGGACTGATGCAAAGTGGAAAAGTGTTCTGTGGTCTGACGAGTCCACATTTCAAATTATATTTGGAAACAGAGGAAGTGGTGTCCTCCAGAACAAAGAGCATAGAACAAAAATGATCATTCGGATTGTTATAGGCGCAAAGTTCAGAAGCCAGCATCTGTGATGGTATGGGGGTGTATTAGTGCCTAAGGCATGGGTAACTTACACATCTGTGAAGGTACCATTAATGCTGAATGGTCCATACAGGTTTTGGAGCAACATATGTTGTCATCCAAGCAACGTTATCATGGACGCCCCTGCTTATTTCAGCAAGACAAGTGTTATAACAGCGTGGCTTCGTAAAAAAAGAGTGCTGTTACTTTCCTGGCCCGCCTGCAGTCCAGACCTGTCTCCCATCGAAAATGTGTGGCGCATTATGAAGCGTAAAATACGACAGCGGAGACCCCGGACTGTTGAACGACTGAAGCTCTACATAAAACAAAAATGGGAAAGAATTCCACTTTCAAAGCTTCAACAATTAGTTTCCTCAGTTCCCAAACGTGTATTGAGTGTTGTTAAAAGAAAAGGTGATGTAACGCAGTAGTGAACATGCCCTTTCCCAACTACTTTAGGACGTGTGGAAGCCATGAAATTCTAAGTTAATTATTTTTTGCAAAGAAAAAACAAAGTTTATGAGTTTGAACATCAAATATCCTGTCTTTGCAGTGCATTCAATTGAATATGGGTTGAAACAGATTTGCAAATCATTGTATTTTGTTTATATTTACTTCTAACACAATTTCCCAACTCATATGGAAATGGGGTTTGTAGATGCTGTACAGTACTGAATATGATTCATTAATATCGCGGTATTATACCAATACTGGTATACCGTACAGCCGTAGTATGTATGTATGTACAGTATGTAAGTATGTATGTCTGCTAAAATGTAATTTAGCTGCACTTGTCCAATCACAATAAAGTGCTCTCCTATCCTATCCTATCCTTACAGTTTATTCATGAGCATGGTAGCCATCCCACTGACATTTCGAAACAACACTACAGAGTGTTGCTTAGATGTTAACGTGTATTTCAAGACATTTCAATTTGTGGAAACAACCAAAAATTCCACGACCGCCCTTGCAATAATTTTGCTGAAATGTTCTCAATTATCAAGAGATTCGTGACAATTGCCACTCCCCTTCACATTAAAGACAGAATAAGTCCATTCCAGACGATTACTATGAAAAACGTTAGGGCTTTTCATACTTACCATGGTTCTCTGTTTGACTCTTTTCACTTAATCCACATGATTCTTGCTGATACTGTATCGGATCAATATCGGTATCTGCCAGTGCCCCAATATCGGATTCTTAGTGGAAGTGGAAAGGTGGTATCAGGACAACCCTTGTTATAAGGTTGCATGACGAGTGGTTAAGACTGAAGGGCGTATGAGAGAGGCAAGGAAGGGGGAGGGGTGCTGGACGTTCTACCAGAGACTTATGAATTATTTACCCCTGACATCAGAGGGGTAAAAGCAAAGCCCAGAACCCCAGCAACAAAGGCGAGAGTGTGCTCAGCTCCCGCAGGAAATACGCACAGTGTGTAAGTGGGAGCTTCAAAAGGTGAGCAGGGTCCTAAACATGCTGACTGTGGGGGAGAACAGCATCTTTGGACTGGTCGCCATGTGACCAGAAGGCACATACTGACCAATACAGTAGAGTACAGTACAGTACAGTAAGTAAGTAATGGACCATAGGGCGAACCGGATTATCAGTCGCACTGCCGATTGAATGGCTCTGTTCAGGACTTTTTTCATACAAAAGGCGCATTAAAATGGTCATATTGTGATTTTTTTCTCTATGTAAAACCCTTCCTTGCGGTCTACGTAACATGTAATGGTGGTTCTTTGGTTAAAATGTTGCATGGATTATGTTTTACGGATCATCTTCCAGCCACTCAAGAAGATTTCAAATACAAGAATGTGCATGTGTGTGTGTGTATGTAAAAAAAAAAAAAAAAAAAAATATATATATATATATATATATATATATATATATATATATATATATATATATATTTATATATATATAATAAATAAATAAATGGGTTGTACTTGTATAGCGCTTTTCTACCTTCAAAGTACTCAAAGCGCTTTGACACTACTTCCACATTCACACACTGATGGCGGGAGCTGCCATGCAAGGCGCTAACCAGCACCCATCAGGAGCAAGGGTGAAGTGTCTTGCTCAGGACACAAATGACGTGACGAGGTTGGTACTAGGTGGGAATTGAACCAGGGACCCTCGGGTTGCACATGGCCATCACCCTGTTTAGTATTTGACGTCCTTAGTTCCTGGTGGCACTTCCCGTTTTGTTTCTGTTGCCTAGTTACGCATTTAGTGTCACCTGTCTCTTGTTTGTCGTCGCGCACCTGCTTCCTAATTTTCTGTCCCTACTTAACCCTGCCCTTTTTGTTCCTTCGTCCATATATATTTATATATATATATATATATGTATATGTCCAGGGTGTACCCGCCTTCCGCCTGATTGTAGCAGAGATAGGCACCAGCGCCCTCCGTGACCCCCAAAAGGGATAAACTGTTAGGGTTTGTTCTCTCGTGGATGCAGTTGGATTGGACACAGCGTAAAGGTAGGAATGATAATATAGTCAACACTACAAAAACAGACTACGAACAGAAAACACTTGCACAAGGCGCTAAAGAAAGAACAAACAGAACTAGCACGGGAGCTAGAAAGAACTGAAAGCGCTAGCATGTGAGCTAGGTAAACAAGCAGAGGAATAGCATGGAAGATAACGAATACAAAACGTTTTTTACCACAATCGGGGATAGCAACGTCACCTGTTGCATCGGACAGCAAACCAGACTGCGAGAGCGAATGAGCAAAAAGGGCAGGCTTAAATGGGGGAGATAATCACAGAGCAGTTGCGCGTAAAAAAAACACTAGACCGAGGCTATGGCAACGGAAACAACAAGGAAGTGCCACCAGGAACTAAGGAAGACAAAAACCAAACAGGATGTGATATACAAACAGAACAAAACGAGAGTATGTCATGATCCGAGCCGTGGATCATGACATAAGCGGTAGGAAATGGATGTGTATATATATATATATGTATATATATATATATATATATATATATATATATATATACACATCCATATATATATATACACATATGTATATATATATATATATATATATATATATATATATATACACATCCATATATATATATACACATCCATGGTAGGAAATGGATGTGTATATATATATATATATATATATATATATATATATATATATATATATATATATATATATATATATATAAATGTATATATATATATATATATATATATATATATATATATATATATATATATATATATATACACATCCCTTTTCTACCGCTTATGTCATATATATATATATATCCATCCATCCATCCATTTTCTACCGCTTATTCCCTTTTGGGGTCGCGGGGGGCGCTGGCGCCTATCTCAGCTACAATCGGGCGGAAGGCAGGGTACACCCTGGACAAGTCGCCACATCATCGTATATGTATATATATATATATATATATATATATATATATATATATATATATATATATATGTGTGTATATATATATATATAATATATATAATATATATATATATATATATATATATATATATATATATATATATATATATATATATATATATATATATAGATAGACACTAGACCGAGGCTATGGCAACGGAAAAATTAGGAAGTGCCACCAGGAACTAAGGAAGACAAAAACCAAACAGGATGTGACATACAAACAGAACAAAATGAGAGTATGTCATGATCCGAGCCGCGGATCATGACATAAGCGGTAGAAAATGGATGTATATATATATATATATATACATATATATATATATATATATATATATATATATATGTAGTTGTATATATATATATATATATATATATATATATATATATATGTATTTGTATATATATACTGTATACACATATATATTTGTATAGATACACGTGTGTTTATGTATGTATATATGTATATGTATATATATATATATATATATATATATATATATATATGTGTATGTATATATATATATATATATATATATATATATATACATACATATATAGACAGTATATATGTACAGTATCTTAAAACTAGATCTTGAAGAAAAGGCAAAATCAGCAGAAGATGCAAGCCAGGAAGGTTGTCACCCCCCATGAACTCAAGACAAAGACAGGACGAGCCACAGCATGGAAGAGATCATGGGGAGTCAAGGGACTGATTGGCTGACAACGCAGGAGCACCGCAGAATAATCAATAGAGATTAGTCACTTCCGTTAATAAACTAAACACCACAAAGCCTGCAAATGCAAATCCTCACACATGTGCTCAATCCTCGCTCTGCAAAAGAAACACTTTCATAAGGTGCAGCACTCTCAGCCCATCCAGTCATTTCATAGGAGAAGTGGAAGAAACTGAGCATGAGCGCTAAAGTAAAGGAAAAATCCCCCGAGACTTGGAGCAAAAATGGGGTGGACTATGGAAAAACAGAAGGAAGAGAGAACTTGCCTGCAGCCTCAACGCTGAGGAGGATCAAAAGGTTTGTGCTCTGCATCTCAACAGACATTGGGCCACCAATACTGATGAGCATCTATTCATAACCTGTATTGCTATTAAATTCATGGGCATCACGCGACCTGAATACCTATAATAATATAGAGTGTGCTGATGCGATAATGATACCAGCCCAATATCAACAGAAAAACAAGTATCGTAAATCTTCAATAAAAGGCTACGATACACGTCCTTAAATGTCCTCCAATAATCACACAAGCGTGGTCTTTTTTTGTATTTTAGTCAAGTCATTTACAAAAGGTCAACATGATAGGCTGTTAGCTACTAGGAGCTAGCTGCTACACAACAGCTAAGCACATAATAGCACACAAGCTAGACAAATAAAGTAAGTGTTCTTGATTTGACAATATAGTGGTCTAAAACATGACGTTTGTCAATACAAACACCTTTAAAACCTAATAGTTGCATACCACTTACAGATGCAAGGCAGAACCCCATCAGAACGTATCCAGTAACAAATGTGTCCGCATCATTCAACTTACTGCGTTAAGAGTTTAATTATTGTGTGCACTGTATACTTTAGTTCACAGTCCCTCCAGGAGATAAGGATGTTGAATATTGTGCCAATTCACTCAAATTCAAACAATCCCCATGAATTGTGCGTGATCGCACAATTGTGTCCCATCGGCATTATTTTTGCCGATTGAATTTGTCTCAAAAAGGCACATCTTGTTTGGAGCAGAAACACACACACAAAAAAAAAATATATATATATATGTGTGTGTGTATGACCAGCGCTGCCTGCAGGAGCAAAGGTCACCGCCTCAGTCCATGGTGTTGAGGGCAGAGCACCATCAGATCGCGAGACACAGCTAACAGGTGATTAGATTTCCCAGGTGGTTCGAGTTAATCTATTCATCTGCTGTCTTTAACAGTAAGCGGCCGGGAACAGGAGGAGGAAGAGGTGACGGAGGTTGACTGAAAAGTCACGTCCAGCTGTAGAAACTTTGAGAAATTATACTGTATGTACATTAAAACCTTGCTAAAAACACTGCACGCGTGTCTCCTGTGCCGTGTCTATACACAAACCCCGTTTCCATATGAGTTGAGAAATTGTGTTAGATGTAAATATTAACGGAATACAATGATTTGCAAATTTTTTTCAACCCATATTCTATTGAATGCACTACAAAGCCAAGATATTTGATGTTCGAACTCATTAACTGTATTTTTTTTTGCAATTAATAATTAACTTAGAATTTCATGGCTGCAACACGTGCCAAAGTAGTTGGGAAAGGGCATGTTCACCACTGTGTTACATCACCTTTTCTTTTAACAACACTCAATAAACGTTTGGGAACTGAGGAAACTAATTGTTGAAGCTTTGAAAGTGGAATTCTTTCCCATTCTTGTTTTATGTAGAGCTTTAGTCCCTCAACAGTCCGGGGTCCCCGCTGTCGTATTTTACGCTTCATAATGCGCCACACATTTTCGATGGGAGACAGGTCTGGACTGCAGGCGGGCCAGGAAAGTACCCACACTCTTTTTTTTATAAAACAACGCTGTTGTAACACGTGCTGAATGTGGCTTGGCATTGTCTTGCTGAAATAAGCAGGGGCGTCCATGAAAAAGACGGCGCTTGGATGGCAGCATATGTTGTTCCAAAACCCTGTATGTACCTTTCAGCATTAATGGTGCCTTCACAGATGTGTAAGTTACCCATGCCTTGGGCACTAATACACCCCCATACCATCACAGATGCTGGCTTTTGAACTTTATGTCGATAACAGTCTGGATGGTTCGCTTCCCCTTTGATCCGGATGACACGATGTTGAATATTTCCCAAAACAATTTGGAATGTGGACTCGTCAGACAACAGAACACTTTTCCGCTTTCCATTAGTCCATCTTAGATGATCTCTGGCCCAGAGAAGCCGGTGGCGTTTCTGGATGTTGTTGATAAACGGCCTTCGCTTTTCATAGTAGAGCTTTAACTTGCACTTACAGATTCAGCGACACACTGTATTTAGTGACAGTGGTTTTCTGAAGTGTTCCTGAGCCCATGTGGTGATATCCTTTAGAGATTGATGTCGGTTTTTGATACAGTGTCGTCCGAGGGATCGAAGGTCACGGTCATTCAGTGTTGCTTTCCGGCCATGCTGCTTACGTGGAGTGAGTTTTCTAGATTTTCTGAACCTTTTGATGATATTATGGACCGTATATGTGGAAATTCCTAAAATTCTTGCAATTGCATTTTGAGAAACGGTCAAAAGACTCCGGCCTATTACTGATTCCTAGAGCCCAAAAAAAGTCTGCGGGCTATAGAGCGTTTTCCGTTCGGGCTCCAGTTCTCTGGAATGCCCTCCCGGTAACAGTTCGAGATGCTACCTCAGTAGAAGCATTTAAGTCTCACCTTAAAACTCATCTGTATACTCTAGCCTTTAAATAGACCTCATTTTTAGACCAGTTGATCTGCCGCTTCTTTTCTTTTTTCTCCTATGTCCCCCTCTCCCTTGTGGAGGGGGTCCGGTCCGATGACCATGGATGAAGTACTGGCTGTCCAGAGTGGAGACCCAGGATGGACCGCTCGTCGGGACCCAGGATGGACCGCTCGCCTGTATCGGTTGGGGACATCTCTACACTGCTGATCCGCCTCCGCTTGAGATGGTTTCCTGTGGACGGGACTCTCGCTGCTGTCTTGGATCCGCTTTGAACTGAACTCTCGCGGCTGTGTTGGAGCCACTATGGATTGAACTTTCACAGTACCATGTTAGACCCGCTCGACATCTATTGCTTTCGGTCCCCTAGAGGGGGGGGGGGTTGCCCACATCTGAGGTCCTCTCCAAGGTTTCTCATAGTCACCAATGTCACTGGCGTCCCACTGGATGTGAATTCTCCCTGCCCACTGGGTGTGAGTTTTCCTTGCCCTTTTGTGGGTTCTTCCGAGGATGTTGTAGTCGTAATGATTTGTGCAGTCCTTTGAGACATTTGTGATTTGGGGTTATATAAATAAACATTGATTGACTGATTGATTGATAAACTGTTTGACTATTTGCTAACGCCTTTGTGGACAAAGGGGTGTACCTCGCCCCATCCTTTCTCGTGAAACACTGAGCATTTTTTGGGAAGCTGTTTTTATACCTAATCATGGCACCCACCTGTTCCCAATTAACCAAATAATGCATCATTTTAATAATAAAAAAGGAAAAAGCCATGACTGCGACGTAGCCCTCAACGAAAACAAGTTTGACATTCCTGGTACGGAACATTTTTCGCTCAGTTCTAAAAATGGAGAGTGAAATAAGCAGGGGCGTCCATGAAAAAGACGGGGCTTAGATTGCAGCATATGTTGTTCCAAAAACATGTATGTACCTTTCAGCATTAATGGTGCCTTCACAGATGTGTAAGTTACCCATGCCTTGGGCACTAATACACCCCCATACCATCACAGATGCTGGCTTTTGAACTTTGCGTGGATAAGAGTTTGGATGTTAGCTTCCCCTTTGGTCGGATGACACAATGTCGAATATTTCCAAAAACAATTTGAATCGTGGACTCGTTAGAACACAGAACACTTTTCCGCTTTCAATCAGTCCATCTTAGATGGTCTCGGGCCCAGAGAAGCCGGCGGCGTTTCTGGATGTTGTTGATAAATGGCCTTCGCTTTTCATAGTAGAGCTTTAACTTGCACTTACAGATTCAGCGACCAACTGTATTTAGTGAAAGTGGTTTTGTGAAGTGTTCCTGAGCCCATGTGGTGATATCCTTTCGAGATTGATGTCGGTTTTTGATACAGTGTCGTCTGAGGGATCGAAGGTCACGGTCATTCAATGTTGGTTTCCGACCATGCTGCTTACGTGGAGTGAGTTTTCTAGATTTTCTGAACCTTTTGATGATATTATGGACCGTAGATGTGGAAATTCCTAAAATTCTTGCAATTGCATTTTGAGAAACGTTCAAAAGACTCCGGCTTATTAGTGATTCCTAGAGCCCAAAACAAGTCTGCGGGCTATAGAGCGTTTTCCGTTCGGGCTCCAGTACTCTGGAATGCCCTCCCGGTAACAGCTCGAGATGCTACCTCAGTAGAAGCATTTAAGTCTCACCTTAAAACTCATCTGTATGCTCTAGCCTTTAAATAGACCTCCTTTTTAGACCAGTTGATCTGCCGCTTCTTTTCTTTTTTCTCCTATGTCCCCCCCTCCCTTGTGGAGGGGGTCCGGTCCGATGGCCATGGATGAAGTACTGGCTGTCCAGAGTCGAGACCCAGGATGGACCGCTCGTCGGGACCCAGGATGGACCGCTCGCCTGTATCGGTTGGGGACATCTCTACGCTGCTGATCCGCCTCCGCTTGAGATGGTTTCCTGTGGACGGGACTCTCGCTGCTGTCTTGGATCCGCTTTGAACTGAACTCTCGCGGCTGTGTTGGAGCCACTATGGATTGAACTTTCACAGTATCATGTTAGACCCGCTCGACATCCATTGCTTTCGGTCCCCTAGAGGGGGGGGGGTTGCCCACATTTGAGGTCCTCTCCAAGGTTTCTCATAGTCAGCATTGTCACTGGCGTCCCACTGGATGTGAATTCTCCCTGCCCACTGGGTGTGAGTTTTCCTTGCCCTTTTGTGGGTTCTTCCGAGGATGTTGTAGTCGTAATGATTTGTGCAGTCCTTTGAGACATTTGTGATTTGGGGCTATATAAATAAACATTGATTGATTGATAAACTGTTGGACTATTTGCTAACCCCTTTGTGGACAAAGGGGTGTACCTCGCCCCATCCTTTCTCGTGAAACACTGAGCATTTTTCGGGAAGCTGTTTTTATACCTAATCATGGCACCCACCTGTTCCCAATTAACCAATTAATGCATCATTTTAATAATATAAAAATTTAAAAAAGCCATGACTGTGACGTAGCCCTCAATGAAAACAAGTTTGACACCCCTGGTACGGAACATTTTTCGCTCAGTTCTAAAAATGGAGAGTGAAATAAGCAGGGGCGTCCATGAAAAAGACGGCGCTTAGATGGCAGCATATGTTGTTTCAAAACCTGTATGTACCTTTCAGCATTAATGGTGCCTTCACAGATGTGTAAGTTACCCATGCCTTGGGCACTAATACACCCCCATACCATCACAGATGCTGGCTTTTGAACTTTGCGTGGATAAGAGTTTGGATGTTCGCTTCCCCTTTGGTCGGATGACACGATGTCGAATATTTCCGAAAACAATTTGAACCGTGGACTCGTTAGAACACAGAACACTTTTCCGCTTTCAATCAGTCCATCTTAGATGATCTCGGGCCCAGAGAAGCCGGTGGCGTTTCTGGATGTTGTTGATAAATGGCCTTCGCTTTTCATAGTAGAGCTATAACTTGCACTTACAGATTCAGTGACAAACTGTATTTAGTGACAGTGGTTTTCTAAAGTGTTCCTGAGCCCATGTGGTGATATCCTTTAGAGATTGAGGTCGGTTTTTGATACAGTGCCGTCTGAGGGATCGAAGGTCACGGTCATTCAATGTTGCTTTCCGGCCATGCTGCTTACGTGGAGTGATTTCTCTAGATTTTCTGAACCTTTTGATGATATTATGGACCGTAGATGTGGAAATTCCTAAAATTCTTGCAATTGCATTTTGAGAAACGTTCAAAAGACTCCGGCTTATTAGTGATTCCTAGAGCCCAAAACAAGTCTGCGGGCTATAGAGCGTTTTCCGTTCGGGCTCCAGTACTCTGGAATGCCCTCCCGGTAACAGTTTGAGATGCTACCTCAGTAGAAGAATTTAAGTCTCATCTTAAAACTCATCTGTATACTCTAGCCTTTAAATATACCTCCTTTTTAGACCAGTTGATCTGCCGCTTCTTTTCTTTTTTCTCCTATGTCCCCCCCTCCCTTGTGGAGGGGGTCCGGTCCGATGGCCATGGATGAAGTACTGGCTGTCCAGAGTCGAGACCCAGGATGGACCGCTCGTCGGGACCCAGGATGGACCGCTCGCCTGTGTATCGGTTGGGGACATCTCTACGTTGCTGATCCGCCTCCGCTTGAGATGGTTTCCTGTGGACGGGACTCTGGCTGCTGTCTTGGATCCGCTTGAACTGAACTCTCGCGGCTGTGTTGGAGCCACTATGGATTGAACTTTCACAGTATCATGTTAGACCTGCTCGACATCCATTGCTTTCGGTCCCCTAGAGGGGGGGGGTTGCCCACATCTGAGGTCCTCTCCAAGGTTTCACATAGTCAGCATTGTCACTGGCGTCCCACCGGATGTGAATTCTCCCTGCCCACTGGGTGTGAGTTTTCCTTGCCCTTTTGTGGGTTCTTCCGAGGATGTTGTAGTCGTAATGATTTGTGCAGTCCTTTGAGACATTTGTGATTTGGGGCTATATAAATAAACATTGATTGATTGATTGATTGATAAAGTGTTGGACTATTTGCTAACGCCTTTGTGGACAAAGGGGTGTACCTCGCCCCATCATTTCTCGTGAAACACTGAGCATTTTTTGGGAAGCTGTTTTTATACCTAATCATGGCACCCACCTGTTCCCAATTAACCAATTAATGCATCATTTTAATAATAAAAAAGGAAAAAGCCATGACTGCGACGTAGCCCTCAACGAAAACAAGTTTGACATTCCTGGTACGGAACATTTTTCGCTCAGTTCTAAAAATGGAGAGTGAAATAAGCAGGGGCGTCCATGAAAAAGACGGCGCTTAGATGGCAGCATATGTTGTTCCAAAACCTGTATGTACCTTTCAGCATTAATGGTGCCTTCACAGATGTGTAAGTTACCCATGCCTTGGGCACTAATGCACCCCCATACCATCACAGATGCCGGCTTTTGAACTTTGCGTGGATAAGAGTTTGGATGTTCGCTTCCCCTTTGGTCGGATGACACTATGTCGAATATTTCCAAAAACAATTTGAATCGTGGACTCGTTAGAACACAGAACACTTTCAATCAGTCCATCTTAGATTATCTCGGGCCCAGAGAAGCCGGCGGCGTTTCTGGATGTTGTTGATAAATGGCCTTCGCTTTTCATAGTAGAGCTTTAACTTGCACTTACAGATTCAGCGATAAACTGTATTTAGTGACAGTGGTTTTCTGAAGTGTTCCTGAGCCCATGTGGTGATATCCTTTCGAGATTGATGTTGGTTTTTGATACAGTGTCGTCTGAGGGATCGAAGGTCACGGTCATTCAATGTTGGTTTCCGACCATGCTGCTTACATGGAGTGAGTTCTCTAGATTTTCTGAACCTTTTGATGATATTAGGGACCGTAGATGTGGAAATTCCTAAAATTCTTGCAATTGCATTTTGAGAAACGTTCAATAGACTCCGGTTTATTAGTGATTCCTAGAGCCCCAAAAAAGTCTGCGGGCTATAGAGCGTTTTCCGTTCGGGCTCCAGTACTCTGGAATGCCCTCCCGGTAACAGCTCGAGATGCTACCTCAGTAGAAGCATTTAAGTCTCACCTTAAAACTCATCTGTATACTCTAGCCTTTAAATAGACCTCCTTTTTAGACCAGTTGATCTGCCGCTTCTTTTGTTTTTTCTCCTATGTCCCCCCCTCCCTTGTGGAGGTGGTCCGGTCCGATGACCATGGATGAAGTACTGGCTGTCCAGAATCGAGACCCAGGATGGACCGCTCGTCGGGACCCAGGATGGACCGCTCGCCTGGGACATCTCTACGCTGCTGATCCGCCTCCGCTTGAGATGGTTTCCTGTGGACGGGACTCTCGCTGCTGTCTTGGATCCACTTTGAACTGAACTCTCGCGGCTGTGTTGGAGCCACTATGGATTGAACTTTCACAGTATCATGTTAGACCCGCTCGACATCCATTGCTTTCGGTCCCCTAGAGGGGGGGGGGGGTTGCCCACATCTGAGGTCCTCTCCAAGGTTTCTCATAGTCATTATTGTCACTGGCGTCCCACTGGATGTGAATTCTCCCTGCCCACTGGGTGTGAGTTTTCCTTGCCCTTTTGTGGGTTCTTCCGAGGATGTTGTAGTCGTAATGATTTGTGCAGTCCTTTGAGACATTTGTGATTTGGGGCTATATAAATAAACATTGATTGATTGATTGATTGATAAACTGTTTGACTATTTGCTAACGCCTTTGTGGACAAAGGGGTGTACCTCGCCCCATCCTTTCTCGTGAAACACTGAGCATTTTTTGGGAAGCTGTTTTTATACCTAATCATGGCACCCACCTGTTCCCAATTAACCAATTAATGCATCATTTTAATAATATAAAAAATTTAAAAAGCCATGACTGTGACGTAGCCCTCAATGAAAACAAGTTTGACACTCCTGGTACGGAACATTTTTCGCTCAGTTCTAAAAATGGAGAGTGAAATAAGCAGGGGCGTCCATGAAAAAGACGGCGCTTAGATGGCAGCATATGTTGTTTCAAAACCTGCATGTACCTTTCAGCATTAATGGTGCCTTCACAGATGTGTAAGTTACCCATGCCTTGGGCACTAATGCACCCCCATACCATCACAGATGCTGGCTTTTGAACTTTGCGTGGATAAGAGTTTGGATGTTCGCTTCCCCTTTGGTCGGATGACACGATGTCGAATATTTCCGAAAACAATTTGAATCGTGGACTCGTTAGACCAGAGAACAGTTTTTCACTTTGCATCAGATGTAGCGACAAACTGTATTTAGTGACAGTGGTTTTCTGAAGTGTTCCTGAGCCCATGTGGTGATATCCTTTAGAGATTGATGTCGGTTTTTGATACAATGTCATCTGAGGGATCAAAAGTTACGGTCATTCAGTGTTGGTTTCCAAGTGGAGTGATTTCTCCAGATTCTCTGAACCTTTTGATGATATTATGGACCGTAGATGTTGAAATCCCTAAATTTCCTGCAATTGCACTTTGAGAAACGTTGTTCTTAAACTTTTGACTATTTGCTCACGCAGTTGTGGACAAAGTGGTGTACCTCGCCCCATCCTTTCTTGTGAGAGACTGATAATTTTTTGGGAAGCTGTTTTTATACCCAAACATGGCACCCACCTGTTCCCAATTAGCCTGCACACCTGCGGGACGTTCCAAATAAGTGTTTGATGAGCATTCCTCAACTTTATCAGTGTTTATTGCCACCTTTCCCAACTTCTTTGTCACGTGTTGCTGGCATCAAATTCTAAAGTCAATGACTATTTGAAAAAACATTTTTTTTATCAGTTTGAACATCAGAAATGTTGTCTTTGTAGCATGTTTAACTGAATATGGGTTGAAAATGATTTGCAAATTATTGTATTCCATTTATATTTACATCAAACACAAGTTCCCAACTCATATGGAAACGAGGTTTGTATATCAATACTTTCAAATGATATTTATTTAATTTAAATCAGATCAATTATTGCCTGCATGCATCATTTTATTAAAAAAAAAGGAAAAAGCCATGACTGCGACGTAGCCCTCAATGAAAACCAGTTCGACACCCTTGGTACGGAACATTTTTCGCTCAGTTCTAAAAATGGAGAGCGACCGACGGGCTTGTTTTATAAGACGGGGCTGTGATAAGAAGTGTCTGTTTTCACTCAAGCCGGAGCTAATCTAAGATAAAAAGACAACAACAACAACAACAACAACACATGTATATTGGATCATGTTTTGGCAGCTGCCCAGTGGATTCTGGGTTGTCTTACGTAAGAAGATGGATGCAAGACCACGACATGCACTTTACCCAGGCTTCCACCTTCCCTCCCCCCCCTTTCTCCGGCGTTGCAGGGTCCAACGGCATCACCACTGCCAATAAAACGATCAAAGGATTTATCTCAGATGAAAAGTCATTAGTCTCATGGTCGTTTTAAATGTGAGGCGACGCTCCGTCGGATAAAAGCATCACACGGTCCTAAAAAAAAAAAAGAAAAAAATTGGTTTCCCGAAGGGATTTGCGAGAGAATTATGTTGGGAAAAAAAGCTCCGTCGGAATATCAGTTGATCTGTTTTACGGAGGGGTAAACAAATCGGTATGTTAGCTATTTATCTGGCAATTTGATTGACCAGGAGTGGGAAGAAATAAACACAGTGCTTCTTCAGATTGTGTCAATTAGGAATGAGCGCCCGCATGAATACCAACATCCATGTTCAACGTGCCATAATCGTCTTGGAAAATGTGACTTAATCTCTAAATACCCACTGAGTGGAGATTTCGCAATTAGCTCCCATCAGCGCGTTTGTTTGACGCAGACGGACGTAAATCTTCCCATGAAACACATTTTTTTTGGTACTTTACCTCAGAGCCTATTCGTTTTTGCACTGCATTTGACGTACGGAGGGTCGGGTGGGACACATTTAAATGAATCAATTCAATTGTAAATAATTACTTAAATGTGCCAAAAAATGATAATATTCCTTTTAATAGAGTCGGATACAAATAAGGCAACAAGGGCACACTTCTCTTTTGTAGAGTAAATCTGCACGTGATTTGCCTGAGTAGTTGGACAGGACAAACAAATACATAAATGAATAAAATAATTGGAATTAAATAGAAGCATGTTTCATTAAATGTGTCATTAATTTGTTTGTTAAGCATATTCTAATTATATTATTTTCATCATTTAATTAACTATCTCATGAAGTATTAAATCATTTCACAATTAAATGCTTATTTATAATTTGAATCAAATACATAAATGTGTGATGAAATTTGTAAAACTTTTTTTATGTACTTATTTAAAAATGTCAATTGTTGATTTCATGATTTAAAGAAGCACGAGGTAACTTTTAAACCTTCATAAAATATTTTTCAAACTTTTGTCCTTAGGGGGTCTGTGTTGCTTTCATATATATATATATATATATATATATATATATATATATATATATAGATATAATACCTGACGATTGAGGGAACCCCTCATGAAACAGTTCTGTAGAGATGAATTAGTCTTGTGCTTGTTCCCATATATATATATATATATATATATATATATATATATAGATAATTATATATATATATATGTATGTATATGTATATATATATATATATATATAGATGGATAAATATATATATATATATATATGTATGTATTTATATATATAGTTATATATATTATATACTGTATATATATATGTATATATATATAAAAATATATTCCAAGTGCAACAATGTCACATTATTGATGGAAAAATGCATCTTTAGATAATATGATTTGCCTGAGCAACTAGGAGATATCGAGAGTAACAAGCGGTAGAAAATGGATTACAAAGGACAGATAAAAAAATAAAAAAATAATACAGTTAATTTTAATAAAAACTAACAAACAAACAAAATGTATATATATGTATATATATATATATATATATATATATACTGTATATATATATATATATATATATATATATATATATTCTTTTGTTTGTTTGTATATATATATATATATATATATATATATATATATATATAGTTTTGTTGTTGTTTTTCATCTGTCCTTTTTAATCAACTTTCTACCACTTGTTGCTCTCGGTATAACAATTTTTATATATGGACTACAAAAAAAATAATAATTGCAATCCAAAAAATATGTACATATTTATTTATTTTTTTTAAACTTGGGACTTCCTGCCGGCCGGATTTTGGACGGGCCGTAGATTGGGGACCGCTGATTTAAAGGAATCGTGAAATAATGGATTGAATCAGGAAATATTCAATTCAACAATAAAATAATTAAAAAACATTTGAAAATAAATTACATAGTTAATTGCATATTTTTGTATTTAATTTGATTTATGTGTTTCTATAAGATGTATTTGTTTATTTAATTTGTCCATACTGAGGTGTCTCCATTTTCCTGTTACATGCAAAGAAACTCCAGAAAGTCCGACTGCAACATTCACTATTTATTGCACAGTTTTGTCATTCCTAGTAAAATAAACATGACCCATTCCAATTGACAACCAATTTTTTTTTTTTTTTGAAGGTTTCGATGAAAGAACTACTTGCATCCACAAAACGAGTAAAAACAGCGTCCTGTTCTCTTCATGGGGGAAAAAACATAAAGGACACATTTGTAAACTAGCTTGTTTGATTCCTTTTAGGTGTGCTGTTCGTAACATTTAGGGGGATCATCCACAGGTCCCGGCTCCGTGCATTCAAATTTTCATTTAGTGCAAATTTTGAAGAGACGTAATGAAAGAAACAACCATGAAAGGCAACAATTATATAAATATATCAAAAAATAGCCTGTAGAGAACTATCTTTGTTACAAAAAAGGTGCAAAGGTTTTGTCCTGCACCAGGGAGATAGACACGTTTTTCAGTTCTTCCACCGACCTCACAGTCTTGTATCCCAGTTGGTGGAGAACCTTCTGGCACACAGTCTGCGTGTACTCCACCATGTCGTAAGACAGTTTCAAGCGCCAACTCTCCGCGTTAGCGGCGGAGTCTCGTATCGTCCCAAATTTGTGTTTCGCCGACGGCTCGTTGCTTCCGCGAGTGTTGGCGTGTATCCAGTCTTCCACGTTCTTATCCATGGGCAGCCCCAGATAGTCGTAGATCTCCTTCGTCTTCTGGAGTGGACTTTTCGCCAGATCTTCGTAGCGAACCAACATGTATTTTCCCTTCAGCCAATACGGATGGCTTAGACCCGTCGAAACGGAGCTTCGGTAGTCTTCACAGACAACGGTGAGCTGACTCAAGTCAAGATTATAAGGCTTTCGTCCCGTGGCCCTCCAGATACGCCACAGTCGGTACGTATCCCGGAATGTCTCAATCCGGGATGATAGGATTCCACGAGGGTCTCTGACGAGCTGGATGACTTTGATATTCAGTCGAGGATCCTCCAACAAGGCGCGGAGATCCCCGATCTCTGGCACTCGGACAATCTTGATGGCCACGTGTTGTTTCTCCCGACAGGCCTCGGTGGCCGAAGTCATGTTTAGAAGTGAGCATTTCTTCACGCAGTCCCCTTCGTCCACGTTCAGATCAGCAGGGCCAAACGCATCGCAGACAGGTTGCTGGCACAACGCTCGACTGGCGCCACGGCGGAACAGCTTGTCCGTAGTATGGTTAGTGGGTGTCGGTTTGATGTAGCTCTCAAGGAAATACAGGTCGCAGCCGTACAAGCTTCTCAAGAGGTCTCGACTAGCGCCCAGCATTACTCGGCGGTCCGCGGTGTTGTGGCTGTGGGACAGACGGGGGATCAGTGTTGTCTGGACGTGATAAAGAGGCTCGAACAGGTAGAAAACCTCCTGGTGTTGGTTGAGAAGCTGGCCGACAAAGGAGGACCCGCTGCGAGTGGTGGCCAAAACCAGGACGTGTGTTTTCCGGGTGGCGTTTAAGTAAACGTAAGGGTAGTCTTCGCAACCGGCTGACCCCCGCTCAAAGGGCGGATCGGTCTCCGGATCCCCCAGACCGCAGTTCTGCGGACTGGGCAAGGTGCACAGCTGGAAGGGCTTGGAAGTGAGCGTACGGATGGCCGTGTACTGGATGGCGATGGAGGCCAAGGCCAGCAGGATCACTGCCTTCCAGGAACATTGCATGGCGGAACCACTTCATTTAGACACAGGGGTCCATGCCAGCTCCTCCCTGGGAACACACAATCAACAAAGACATTTGTTCCTTTTCAAATGACCTAATAACTGTTTTTTTAAATTATTGAAATCACATTCAGTAGAAATGAAAAGTAGCAGACATGCGTGTGATTAGAATTGAAGGTTACTCAACAATGGACCAAACATTCCGCCTTTTCAGACGTTTTATTTCGTGCATCTGAATAAGTGGCGCTTGGCAAACTCATTACAACAGAAATGTGAATCTGAAAAGAAATCCATCCATCCATCCATCCATCATCTTCCGCTTATCCGAGGTCGGGTCGCGAGGGCAGCAGCCTAAGTAGGGAAACCCAGACTTCCCTCTCTCCAGCCACTTCGTCTAGCTCTTCCCGGGGGATCCCAAGGAGTTCCCAGGCCAGCCGGGAGACATAGTCTTCCCAATGTGTCCTGGGTCTTCCCCGTGGCCTCCTACCGGTTGGACGTGCCCTAAACACCTCCCTAGGGAGGCGTTCGGGTGGCATCCTGACCAGATGCCCGAACCACCTCATCTGGCTCCTCTCGATGTGGAGGAGCAGCGGCTTTACGTTGAGCTCCTCCCGGATGGCAGAGCTTCTCACCCTATCTCTAAGGGAGAGCCCCGCCACCCGGCGGAGGAAACTCATTTCGGCCGCTTGTACCCGTGATCTTGTCCTTTCGGTCATGACCCAAAGCTCATGACCATAGGTGAGGATGGGAACGTAGATCGACCGGTAAATTGAGAGCTTTGCCTTCCGGCTCAGCTCCTTCTTCACCACAACGGATCGATACAACGTCCGCATTACTGAAGACGCCGCACCGATCCGCCTGTCGATCTCACGATCCACTCTTCCCCCACTCGTGAACAAGACTCCTAGGTACTTGAACTCCTCCACTTGGGGCAGGGTCTCCTCCCCAACCCGGAGACGGCACTCCACCCAATCTGAAAAGAAATCACTCTTATTTAATAAAGTGCATAATACCTAAAAAGACGTGGGAAAACACAGCAGTATGTTTGTTTACGTTGCACTTCTTGTATGATTTGGTGATCGACAAAACATTTTAGTCCAATTTTTTGATCACACAGCCAAAAACTTTGCCTATTAGAGCAACTTTGGGATGTTTTTTTCTTAGTTTGCTCACACATTTCGTTTTTTCAGCCAAACTTTTGAAGCTGCGGTTGCGTATTTGGGCTTGCTTTTCTGTGCCCGGAATAAAGCAAAACTACAATACGACTGTGGAGAGGCAGAGCCCTGCGATGAGGTGGCGACTTGTCCAGGGTGTACCTCGCCTTCCGCACGATTGTAGCTGAGATAGGCGCCAGCGCCCCCCGCGACCCCAAAAGGGAATAAGCGGTAGAAAATGGATGGATGGAGAGGCAGAAACGACGGTTCGACAGAAAGGCAGGGCACGCTGGAGCCTGGCCCAAGATGGCGGCGAGGAGGCGGCAACGGCGAGCGAGAGGCGAAGCGGGGCGCACCGGGAGCGAAGCCTCAGTACAGATCAAGTGCGTAGATCACGCACCTGGGGACAACCATGCAATCCTCTCGCCCTGGTTAAAAGGGCGGCAGCCGTGAACGTCGGGGACAGAGGCGGAGAGACTGGAAGAAGCAGGAGTGAGTGCAGCTGACGCAAAGCTAGAGAGGAGGAGACGAGCGAGGGGAAAAGAGGAGTGGAAAGGCGACCTGGACTGCGGTGTTAATTGAAAAATAAACAAAGTCAAACGGCTCGAAGTCATGTCCTTCCTTGGTGGTCCATGGAACCCGCAAGGCGACAGCTTGAGACCGTCGTTTTCGATGCAGTGTTTGAGTTTGAGTTTATTTCGAAACATGCATGCATACAACATGATATATGGCAATTTTCAGTTTTTCCATTCAACATGTTCGAAAAGGAGTCGGAAGAAGCAGAGCTTATTTGATCCTACACCTTTTCCTTTACATAGCAGTTGCAAAAACCTTTGTTCACTTCCTGTTCTCAATGTATTCACAATATACTCAAGAACTAATAACATTCAAAATAAATGAATAAATAAATGATAATTATTATTTGAAAATAAATAATAATTCATAATCATATGGTGAGATGAATTAGATTGTCTAGAAAATGTGTAAACACTTTTAATTTAAAGAATTTCTTAAAGCGGGTTATATTAGTACATTGTTTAATTTCTTTGCTCAATCCAGTGGTGTCAAACGTACGGCCCGAGGGCCGGATCAGGCCCACGAACAGGTTTTATCCGGCCTGTGGGATGAGTTTGTAAAGTATAAAAATTAACCTGAAATTTTTGAATGAAAGACACAGCTGTTTTAAACGTGTATTTTGATTTTGATACAATTTTTGTATCTTGATTGATTGAAAATGAACACTAATGAGTTGACTGATGAACATTATCACAAATTTGATTCAAACAATATAAATAACGTCGAATAAAGTATATATACTATTAAAAGCAACATTTAATTGTAAAAAAACCCAAAAACATTATGATTTGTACAATTTCAGAATGTGCTTATTTTTAAACAAAGAAAACAATCTGAAGTTGTCTTTATTTTTAAGTTATCGTGCCGGGATTTCACCAGTCCGGCCCACTTGGGAGTATATTTTTTTCTACTAAAATCACTTTGACACCCCTGACTTAATCCAATCCATAATTTAATTCCATATACTGATAGACTGAAAGTCTTAAGTGTTGTACATTGCATTTTTCTCTAATATTATAATTTCTGTTTCTTGGTTATCCCGACACCCCTGGTCCACTTGGCATGCCTCTAAAAACACTCGAGCCCGGACTGATAAAGAAACACAATGTGAGACATAGTTGCAGTAAGTGGGGTAAACATAATAAAAACATTATTTACAATATAGATGGCAATTACTCTGTTTTGCAAGAAAAAGTGCAATTAATCTGTTGATTATGCTGATGACACCCAACTCTACATGCCCCTAAAGCTGACCAACACGCCGGATTGTAGTCAGCTGGAGGCGTGTCTTAATGAAATTAAACAATGGATGTCCGCTAACTTTTTGCAACTCAACGCCAAAAAACCGGAAATGCTGATTATCGGTCCTGCTGGACACCGACCTCTATTTAATAATACAACTCTAACATTTGACAACCAAACAATTAAACAAGGCGACACGGTAAAGAATCTGGGTGTTATCTTCGACCCAACTCTCTCCTTTGAGGCACACATTAAAAGCGTTACTAAAACGGCCTTCTTTCATCTCCGTAATATCGCTAAAATTCGCTCCATTCTGTCCACTAAAGACGCTGAGATCATTATCCATGCGTTTGTTACGTCTCGCCTCGACTACTGTAACGTATTATTTTCGGGTCTCCCCATGTCTAGCATTAAAAGATTACAGTTGGTACAAAATGCGGCTGCTAGACTTTTGACAAGAACAAGAAAGTTTGATCACATTACGCCTGTACTGGCTCACCTGCACTGGCTTCCTGTGCACTTAAGATGTGACTTTAAGGTTTTACTACTTACGTATAAAATACTACACGGTCTAGCTCCATCCTATCTTGCCGATTGTATTGTACCATATGTCCCGGCAAGAAATCTGCGTTCAAAGGACTCCGGCTTATTAGTGATTCCCAAAGCCCAAAAAAAGTCTGCGGGCTATAGAGCGTTTTCTTTTCGGGCTCCAGTAATCTGGAATGCCCTCCCGGTAACAGTTTGAGATGCTACCTCAGTAGAAGCATTTAAGTCTCACCTTAAAACTCATTTGTATACTCTAGCCTTTAAATAGACTCCCTATTTAGACCAGCTGATCTGCCGTTTCTTTTCTTTTTCTCCTATGTCCCACTCTCCCTTGTGGAAGGGGTCCGGTCCGATCCGGTGGCCATGTACTGCTTGCCTGTGTATCGGCTGGGGACATCTCTGCGCTGCTGATCCGCCTCCGCTTGGGATGGTTTCCTGCTGGCTCCGCTGTGAGCGGGACTCTCGCTGCTGTGTTGGATCCGCTTTGGACTGGACTCTCGCGACTGTGTTGGATCCATTATGGATTGAACTTTCACAGTATCATGTTAGACCCGCTCGACATCCATTGCTTTCCTCCTCTCCAAGGTTCTCATAGTCATCATTGTCACCGACGTCCCACTGGGTGTGAGTTTTCCTTGCCCTTATGTGGGCCTACCGAGGATGTCGTAGTGGTTTGTGCAGCCCTTTGAGACACTAGTGATTTAGGGCTATATAAGTAAACATTGATTGATTGATTGATTAATAATTGATAAGGCAGGTCATATGAAATGTACATAGTCCAAGCCCCTTTCTGCTCTGTTACTGATATCATTACACTAACAAATATCCCCAGGTTTTAAATATGCTAGCCCTTTTTTTTTGCACTAAAAAGGAGGAACAATATACAACATATTTTCCCATGACTGTTTTGATACAACACATCACACACAAGAGACAAAACCAATTGAAAGAGCTAAAAATAGTCAGTAATGCAGCTTGTCACACATCAATCGGTGTTATTGACCATTTTGGTGAAGCTTACTGGATCAATAACAAGAGACAATGATGACATAATACACCCGGCACAATCCTCTGCATGAATTTATGATGCAATGAGAAAAGAACTGTTCACACTGTCAAATTGCAATAAATGGTATGGCCTAATGAAAAACACACTCTTTTATCCAAATACTTTAAATTAGTCAACATTTTTATATTTTGCTTGGTATAAATTATATATATATATATATATATATATATATATATATATATATATATATATCAATCAATCAATCAATCAATGTTTACTTATGCAGCCCTAAATCATTAGTGTCTCAAAGGGCTGCACAAACCACTACGACATCCTCAGTAGGCCCACATAAGGGCGAGGAAAACTCACACCCAGTGGGACGTCGGTGACAATGATGAATATGAGAACCTTGGAGAGGAGGAAAGCAATGGATGTCGAGCGGGTCTAACATGATACTGTGAAAGTTCAATCCATAATGGATCCAACACAGTCACGAGAGTCCAGTCCAAAGCGGATCCAACACAGCAGCGAGAGTCCCGTCCACAGCGGAGCCAGCAGGAAACCATCCCAAGCGGAGGCGGATCAGCAGCGCAGAGATGTCCCCAGCCGATACACAGGCAAGCAGTACATGGCCACCGGATCGGACCGGACCCCCTCTACAAGGGAGAGTGGGACATAGGAGAAAAAGAAAAGAAACGGCAGATCAACTGGTCTAAAAAGGGACTCTATAAAAGGCTAGAGTATAAAAATGAGTTTTAAGGTGAGACTTAAATGCTTCTACTGAGGTGGCATCTCGAACTGTTACCGGGAGGGCATTCCAGAGTACTGGAGCCCGAACGGAAAACGCTCCATAGCCCGCAGACTTTTTTTGGGCTTTGGGAATCACTAATAAGCCGGAGTCCTTTGAACGCAGATTTCTTGCCGGGACATATGGTACAATACAATCGGCAAGATAGGATGGAGCTAGACCGTGTAGTATTTTATACGTAAGTAGTAAAACCTTAAAGTCACATCTTAAGTGCACAGGAAGCCAGTGCAGGTGAGCCAGTACAGGCGTAATGTGATCAAACTTTCTTGTTCTTGTCAAAAGTCTAGCAGCCGCATTTTGTACCAACTGTAATCTTTTAATGCTAGACATGGGGAGACCCGAAAATAATACGTTACAGTAATCGAGACGAGACGTAACAAACGCATGGATAATGATCTCGGCGTCTTTAGTGGACAGAATGGAGCTCATTTTAGCGATATTACGGAGATGAAAGAAGGCCGTTTTAGTAACGCTTTTAATGTGTGACTCAAAAGAGAGAGTTGGGTCGAAGATAATACCCAGATTCTTTACCGTGTCGCCTTGTTTAATTGTTTGGTTGTCAAATGTTAGAGTTGTATTATTAAATAGAGGTCGGTGTCTAGCAGGACCGATAATCAGCATTTCCGTTTTTTGGGCGTTGAGTTGCAAAAAATTACCGGACATCCATTGTTTAATTTCATTAAGACACGCCTCCAGCTGACTACAATCCGGCGTGTTGGTCAGCTTTAGGGGCATGTAGAGTTGGGTGTCATCAGCATAACAGTGAAAGCTAACACCGTATTTGCGTATGATGTCACCTAGCGGCAGCATGTAGATGCTGAAGCTGAAGCTGACAGCCAGTATATATATATATATATATATACTGGCTGTCTTGAGTTTCCAATAATTTGTACAACTCTTACAATTATTGTGATAGAGTGATTGGAACACATACTTGTTAGTCACAAAACATATTCATGAAGTTTGGTTCTTTTATGAATTCATTATGGGTCTACTGTAAATGTGACCAAACCTGCTGGGTCAAAAGTATACTTACAGCAATGTTAATATTTGGTTACATGTCTGTTAGAATAATTGTGTTTCCATGAGTTCCCGGCGAGTAGACAAAAGCTGTCTTTGATCTTACCAAGCAAAAGGCTTGTAAAACTCCACTGTGTATGATGGGAAGCGACATGAAAGTGTTGTTTTCTTTGATTTTATTGTATTCCACAGAACAGCTTGCCTTGACCCGCGATCTACAAAGCGAAGAGGAAGCAGGACCTGACGCAAGCTCCAGGCATCTTTTCTTTGAACTGTTTTGTGGCAGAGGGGTTAGTGCGTCTGCCTCACAATACGAAGGTCCTGCACTCCTGGGTTCAAATCCAGGCTCTGGATCTTTCTGTGTGGCGTTTGCATGTTCTCCCGTGAATGCGTGGGTTCCCTCCGGGTACTCCGGCTTCCTCCCACTTCCAAAGACATGCACCTGGGGATAGGTTGATTGGCAACACTAAATTGGCCCTAGTGTTTGAATGTGAGTGTGAATGTTGTCCGTCTATCTGTGTTGGCCCTGTGATGAGGTGGCGATTTGTCCAGGGTGTACCCCGCCTTCCGCCCGATTGTAGCTGAGATAGGCGCCAGCGCCCCCCGCGACCCCGAAAGGGAATAAGCGGTAGAAATGGATGGATGGATGGATGGATGGATGTTTTGTGACCGCGGGCGAGGGCTGTATACCACCCCCTCTCCCCTTAGAAACAGCTGTTGCCATGTAATAGGGGAAAGTCCAAATAAAAGGGGAGGTGTAGAATTCTCTTGTCAGAGCGTGGGACGACACTGTGCAAGGGTACAGATCTACGTGCTCTCATTGAGCTAAATTGAATCCTGTCTCTGTTTAATTCCTTGCTTCTTGTCTGTTTAATAGATGTCATCGATACTTGAACCTGACATGTCCCTTGTCAAGTTTCACTGCAAGCTTCTGGTTGAAATTTTGACCACTCCCCCTGACAAAATTGGTGCAGTTCAGCTAAATTTGTTGGTTTTCTGACATGGACTTGTTTCTTCAGCATTGTCCACACGTTTAAGTCAGGACTTTGGGAAGGCCAATAATTCTAGCCTGACTTAGCCATTCCTTTACCACTTTTGACATGTGTTTGAGGTCATTGTCCTGTTGGTACACCCAACTGCGCCCAAGACCCAACCTTCGGGCTGAGGGTTTTAGACTTGGACTTAGACTTAGACTACCTTTTTATTGTCATTCAGTTTTGAACTTTTGGTAGTGAAGGACAAAAAAAAGGTAATAAAGTGCAGATAAATAAATAGATTACTGTACAGATAAATATATTGCACTTTTGCATATGCATCCAGGTTTGTGGATGTATGTTATCATTTATTTTTATTCCAGCAGGTTTTTTAGGTTGTCCTGAAGAATTTAGAAGTAATCCTCCTTTTTCATTATTTAATTTTTGTTTTATCTTACATCACATGGTCAAAGATAAGAACTTCTGCAGGAAAGTTCTGTGGTCCGATGAAACAAAAATTTAGCTGTTTGGCCACAATACCCAGCAATATGTTTTTTATCCCAGGAACACCACACCTACCGTCAAGCATGGTGGTGGTAGTATTATGCTCTCGGCCTGTTTTACTGTCAAAGGAACTGGTGCTTCACAGAGAGTAAACGGGACAATGGAAAAGGAGGATTACCTCCATATTCTTCAGGACAACCTAAAATCATCAGCCCTGAGGTTGGGTCTTGGGCGCAATTGGGTGTTCTAACAAGACAATGACCCCTAACAGTCATCAACAGTGGTAAAGGAATGGCTAAATCAAGCTAGAATTAAAGTTCTAGAATGGCCTTCCCAAAGTCCTGACTCAAACATGTGGACAATGCTGAAGAAACAAGTCCATGTCAGAAAAAGAACAAAGTTAGCTGAACTGCACACAATTTTGTCAAGAGGAGAGGTCGAAAATTCAACATTTCTGTATGTATCAGCAGATTTGGTCACATTTTCAGTAAACCCATAATAAATTAATTAAAGAACCAAACTTTATGAATGTTTTTTTTTTTTTGACCAACAAGTATGCGCTCCAATTACTCTATCACAAAAAACTCTGGCAACTTTCTTCCACAATCGAGTGCCTAAACAAAGTGTCTCGTGCATTTGTGACTCGCTTTCTGTCCGTCTGTATAACTGAAAACTTAAGACAGAGTACAGTTAAAAATAAAATGGCGTTTGTGTTTGTTTATATTTTTGAAGGGACACATAGGATGCTGTGTAAATATGTCGAATCATAGGAAGGATGCTCATTTCTATCCGCAGTCCCTCAACATAAAAACAATATTAAGGCTGCAACTTTTAATTGGATTATAGAAAAAAAGTTGATGCATTTTTTGTTTAAAAGCGTTACTAAAACGGCCTTCTTTCATCTCCGTAATATCGCAAAAATTCGCTCCATTTTTCCCACTAACGACGCGGAGATCATTATCCATGCGTTTGTTACGTCTCGTCTCGATTACTGTAACGTATTATTTTCGGGTCTCCCCATGTCTAGCATTAAAAGATTACAGTTGGTACAAAATGCGGCTGCTAGACTTTTGACAAGAACAAGAAAGTTTGATCACATTACACCTGTACTGGCTCACCTGCACTGGCTTCCTGTGCACTTAAGATGTGACTTTAAGGTTTTACTACTTACGTATAAAATAGTACACGGTCTAGCTCCATCCTATCTTGCCAATTGTATTGTACCATATGTCCCGGCAAGGATTCTGCGTTCAAAAGACTCCGGCTTATTAGTGATTCCTAGAGCCCCAAAAAAGTCTGCGGGCTACAGAGCGTTTTCCGTTCGGGCTCCAGTACTCTGGAGTGCTTTGCTGGTAACAGTTCGAGATGCTACCTCAGTAGAAGCATTTAAGTCTCACCTTAAAACTCATTTGTATACTCTAGCCTTTAAATAGACCTCCTTTTTAGACCAGTTGATCTGCCGCTTCTTTTCTTTTTCTCCTCTGTCCCCCCCTCCCTTGTGGAGGGGGTCCGGTCCGATGGCCATGGATGAAGTACTGGCTGTTCAGAGTCGGGACCCAGGATGGACCGCTCGCCTGTGTATCGATTGGGGACATCTCTACGCTGCTGATCCGACTCCGCTTGGGATGGTTTCCTGTGGACGGGACTCTCGCTGCTGTCTTGGATCCGCTTTGAACTGAACTCTCGCGGCTGTGTTGGAGCCACTATGGATTGAACGTTCACAGTATCATGTTAGACCCGCTCGACATCCATTGCTTTCAGTCCCCTAGAGGGGGTTGGGGTTGCCCACTTCTGAGGTCCTCTCCAAGGTTCTCATAGTCATCATTGTCACTGGCGTCCCACTGGGTGTGAGTTCTCCTTGCCCTTATGTGGGTTCTTCCGAGGATGTCGTAGTGGTTTGTACAGTCCTTTGAGACATTTGTGATTTAGGGCTACATGAATAAACATTGATTGATTGGTTGATTGATACTTTTATTATTAGATTGCACAGTACAGTACATATTCCGTACAATTGACCACTAAATGGTAACACCCGAATACATTTTTCAACTTGTTAAAGTCGGGGTCCACGTTAGTCAATTCATGAAGCTCTCTGCATACTGTACGTGGGCTAATTGGAAGGTCACATGAAGTTCGGAGCTCTGTAGCAACTGACCGTGCAGAAAGTCTTTGCACGATGCGCTTCAGCATCCGCTGACCCCTCTCTGTCAGTTTACGTGGCCTACCACTTAGTGGCTGACTTGCTGTTGTTCCCCAAACTCTTCACTTTTCTTATAATAAACAGCCTGTATCCTTATTTCAGAGAAAACAGCTGAAATCAATAAACAATTGTTTGCCTATTTAAAGATCCAGGCACTCAATGTGGTCCAGATTTGTATCAGTTTATATTAATGGACACTCATTTAACGATTATTTGAAGCAACAAAACAAAAAGCTTTTTTTCAAGTTGAATATTGTTTCAGCCGTATAACAAAGTACAAAGTCGGCGTCCACGTGGCTTCTTCTCCAAAAAGAGTCCAAAATAAAGTTAAAAAAATAATGTTCACTTATCCATTTCATCCATCATGCATATGTTTTTGTGCATTATTTTCAGCATGTAAAAGTACAGCTGCTGATGAATTTCGTACAATCAATAGATTAGTTTGTTCGATTAATCGAGTACCGTATTTTCCGGACCATAGGGCGCACCGCCGATGAATGGTCTATTTTTGATTTTTTTTTTTTCATTTATAGGGCACATTAAAAGAGTCGTATTATTATAAAAAAAAAATTCTAAATGGAAAACATTTTCTTGTGCTCTGCATAACATGTCATGGTGGTTCTTTGGTCAAAATATTGTATGGATTATGTTTTACAGATCATCTTCAAGCCGCTTCCTGACAGTCGCTTCCGGTTGCATCGTTTTGTGGGCGGGTTTTATTTACGTGGCTCACATTTTCCAGCGTTTTCTCCCCGTCATCTTTGTTGTAGCGGGGTAGCGTGCAAGGACGAGAGTGGAAGAAGTGTCAAAAGATGGAGCTAACTGTTTTAATGACATTCAGACTTTACTTCAATCAATAACGGAGCAGCATATTTTCATCCGGAAACAACCACACCGGAAATGTGTCCCGCGAAAAAACGTCCGACCGGAACTTTAATAACCAAAATTTCTTGAGTGGATAATGTAAACTCACTACACCGGTATGTTTTAGGGCTTTCATGGCGAGTTTTTTGACAGAGATAAGTAAGAACTTTACACTACTTTATATTAGAAATGGCAACAGCGGAGGATGAATGTCCCATAACAAAAAGATAGAGAAAAATAAGAAGTTTATTGACTACAGAAAAATAAGAAGTTTATTGACTATAGGGTTTCCAGGATTTACGCAGATACAGATCAGCAGGTACCAGAAGGTAAGAAAAGTTGCTCTTAAATAATATTGTGAAAGAAAACACACACACCATAATAAGCGGTTTAGCTCGGTTGGTAGAGCGGCCGTGCCAGCAGGTTCGATTCCCGCATCCGCCATCCTAGTCACTGCCGTTGTGTCCTTGGGCAAGACACTTTACCCACCTGCTCCCAGTCCCACCCACACTGGTTTGAATGTAATTTAGATATTGGGTTTCACTATGTAAAGCGCTTTGAGTCACTAGAGAAAAAGCGCTATATAAATATAATTCACATTCGCAATACTTGTATGTTTAATCCGCCGTCAATCCATCACGCGGTGCATCTTCATAGCTTACCAAAGTAGTACTCAAACATTTTGATAGATTTTTCAGCGCCGTGTGTAAAGTTCTATATTTTCAATGGAACATTTAAAAAGTTGGTGTTGTTTACTTGAGACCCATCATAGTGCAGCCTACACTTATCTCTTATGTTTGACTGCCATCTACCGGTCAAACTCGTTATTACACCGTGTACCAAATAAAATAACTTTGAGGTAGGTTAGCTCAACCAAACTTATTCCTTACATTAGATGCACCGGGTTATAAGGCGCACTGTCGAGTTTTGAGAAAAATATATATATATATTTTAAGTGCGCCGTGTTTTCACCAGTCCGGCCCCCACCGGGAGTAGGTTTTTCTCCATGTGGCCCCCGATCTAAAATGAGTTCGACACCCCTGAAGTAATGTCAATTATGAATGAACAGGAGTAGAAACTAATAAAATAAATAAAACTGAACAACTTTTGACGTGCACTCAATTAAAACATGTTTAAAATTGTTCCGTGACGACATTATGACTCTAAAACTGCATTTTTGTCCAAGTACTAGTCATTTTTTTAAGTTTATTAAAATTGCGCAAGCGCAAATAATCAGTGATAATCAGTTAATCCAAATTCAAAACAAATCACATTGATTTCTGCATGCAAAACTATACTTATTCCCTGTAAAATGTGTTTTTGAGTTACTATTTTAAGGTTCCTTCAGAAAGCACTCGTCAGAACCACATTTCCACAACATTGTCTCCCATTTGCAGCCTCACTTTCTGTCAAGTCCACATGTGTGCGCCGAGCATCACGACGGCCTGACCGAAAAATGCAAATACAGAGGCGGTGACCTTTGCTCCTGCAGGCAGCGCTGGCCACATCTCCCTCCACAATCGCCATTTTGCATTAAAAAGTACTATTTTACGAGAAAATATTGCAATATTACAGAAACAGAAAGAAATGACGAATTGTTCCCAATTTTATAAGAAAGAGTCGACACGTGAGAAAGAGACTGACTTTAGTTTTTTTTTTAAATTTTTTTTATTTATTTTTTACTTCAAGTTATTATGTCTCTATAAACAAATCTTTTTTTAAGTTTATTAGAATTGCACAAGTGAATAATCAGTGATAATCAGTTCTTCCAAAAGCTAAACTACACTTTTTCCCTGTAAAATGTGTGTTTGGGTTACTTTTTCCGGGTTCCTTCAGAACGCACTCATAAAACCCACATATCCACAACAGTGTCTCCCATTTGCAGCCTCACTTTCTGTCAAGTCCACATGTGTGCACCAGCACCACAATGGCCTGACCGAAAAATGCAATTACAGAGGCGGTGACCTTTGCTCCTGCAGGCAGCGCTGGCCACATCTCCCTCCACAATCGCCATTGTACATTAAAAAGTACAAATTTTATTTAAAAAAGTACAAATTTTACGAGAAAATATTGCAATATTATAGAAACAGAAAAAAATGACGAATTGTTCCCAATTTTATAAGAAAGAGTCGACACGTGAGAAAGAGACTGACTTTAGTTAATTTATTTTTAATTGTTTTTTTAATAATTTACTTCAAGTTACTATGTCTCTATATAGAAATATATATTTAAGTATATTAAAATTGCACAAGTTAATAATCAGTGATAATCAGTTCATCCAGATGCACAACTACACTTTTTCCCTGTAAAATGTGTTTTTGGGTTACTTTATCCGGGTTCCTTCAGAACACACTCATAAAACCCACATTTCCACAACATTGTCTCCCATTTACAGCCTCACTTTCTGTCAAGTCCACATGTGTGCGCCGAGCACCACGATGGCCTGACCGAAAAATGCAATTACAGAGGCGGTGACCTTTGGTCCTGCAGGCAGCGCTGGCCACATCTCCCTCCACAATCGCCATTTTGCATTAAAAAGTACTTTTTTACGAGAAAATATTGCAATATTACAGAAACAGAAAGAAATGACGAATTGTTCCCAATTTTATAAGAAAGAGTCGACACGTGAGAAAGAGACTGACTTTAGTTTTTATTTTTTATTTTTTTTATTTATTTTTTACTTCAAGTTATTATGTCTCTATAAAAAAATCTTTTTTTAAGTTTATTAGAATTGCACAAGTGAATAATCAGTGATAATCAGTTCGTCCAAATGCAAAACTACACTTTTTCCCTGTAAAATGTGTTTTGGGGTTACTTTTTCTGGGGTCCTTCAGAACACACTCATAAAACCCACATTTCCACAAAATTGTCTCCCATTTGCAGCCTCACTTTCTGTCAAGTCCACATGTGTGCGCCGAGCACCACGATGGCCTGACCGAAAAATGCAATTACAGAGGCGGTGACCTTCGCTCCTGCAGGCAGCGCTGGCCACATCTCCCTCCACAGTCGCCAATTGTGCATTAAAAATAAACTATTTTACGAGAAAATATTGCAATATTACAGAAACGGAAAGAAATGACGAATTGTTCCCAATTTTATAAGAAAGAGTCGACACGTGAGAAAGAGACTGACTTTAGTTATTTAAAAAAAATATATTTTTTAATTATTTACTTAAAGTTCTTATGTCTCTATATACAAATCTTTTTTTAAGTATATTAAAATTGCACAAGTGAATAATCAGTGATAATCAGTTCGTCCAAATGCAAAACTACACTTTTTCCCTATAAAATGTGTTTTTGGGGTTACTTTTTCTGGGTTCCTTCAGAACACACTCCTAAAACCCACATTTCCACAACATTCTCTCCCATTTGCAGCCTCACTTTCTGTCAAGTCCACATGTGTACACAGAGCACCACGATGGCCTGACCGAAAAATGCAATTACAGAGGCGGTGGCCTTTGCTCCTGCAGGCAGCGCTGGCCACATCTCCCTCCACAATTGCCATTTTGCATTAAAAAGTACTATTTTACGAGAAAATATTGCAATATTACAGAAACAGAAAGAAATGACGAATTGCTCCCAATTTTATAAGAAAGAGTCGACACGTGAGAACGAGACTGACTTTAGTTTTTTTTTTTTTTTTTTTTTTTATTATTTACTTCAAGTTATTATGTCTCTACATACAAATCTTTTTTTTAAGTTTATTAGAATTGCACGAATGAATAATGACTGATAATCAGTTCATCCAAATGCAAAACTACACATTTTCCCTGTAAAATGTGTTTTTGGGTTACTATTTTCGGGCTCCTTCAGAACACACTCCTAAAACCCACATTTCCACAACATTGTCTCCCATTTGCAGCCTCACTTTCTGTCAAGTCCACATGTGTGCGCCGAGCACCACGATGGCCTGACCGAAAAATGCAATTACAGAGGCGGTGACCTTCGCTCCTGCAGGCAGCGCTGGCCACATCTCCCTCCACAGTCGCCATTGTGCATTAAAAATAAACTATTTTACGAGAAAATATTGCAATATTACAGAAACGGAAAGAAATGACGAATTGTTCCCAATTTTATAAGAAAGAGTCGACACGTGAGAAAGAGACTGACTTTAGTTATTTAAAAAAAATATATTTTTTAATTATTTACTTAAAGTTCTTATGTCTCTATATACAAATCTTTTTTTAAGTATATTAAAATTGCACAAGTGAATAATCAGTGATAATCAGTTCGTCCAAATGCAAAACTACACTTTTTCCCTATAAAATGTGTTTTTGGGGTTACTTTTTCTGGGTTCCTTCAGAACACACTCCTAAAACCCACATTTCCACAACATTCTCTCCCATTTGCAGCCTCACTTTCTGTCAAGTCCACATGTGTACACAGAGCACCACGATGGCCTGACCGAAAAATGCAATTACAGAGGCGGTGGCCTTTGCTCCTGCAGGCAGCGCTGGCCACATCTCCCTCCACAATTGCCATTTTGCATTAAAAAGTACTATTTTACGAGAAAATATTGCAATATTACAGAAACAGAAAGAAATGACGAATTGCTCCCAATTTTATAAGAAAGAGTCGACACGTGAGAACGAGACTGACTTTAGTTTTTTTTTTTTTTTTTTTTTTTATTATTTACTTCAAGTTATTATGTCTCTACATACAAATCTTTTTTTTAAGTTTATTAGAATTGCACGAATGAATAATGACTGATAATCAGTTCATCCAAATGCAAAACTACACATTTTCCCTGTAAAATGTGTTTTTGGGTTACTATTTTCGGGCTCCTTCAGAACACACTCCTAAAACCCACATTTCCACAACATTGTCTCCCATTTGCAGCCTCACTTTCTGTCAAGTCCACATGTGTACACAGAGCACCACAATGGCCCGACCGAAAAATGCAATTACAGAGGCGGTGACCTTTGCTCCTGCAGGCAGCGCTGGCCACATCTCCCTCCACAGTCGCCATTTTGCATTAAAACGTACTATTTTACGAGAAAATATTGCAATATTACAGAAACAGAAAGAAATGACGAATTGTTCCCAATTTTTTAAGAAAAAGTCGACACGTGAGAACGAGACTGACTTTAGTTTTTTTTTTTATTTTTTTTTTATTATTTACTTCAAGTTATTATGTCTCTACATACAAATCTTTTTTTTAAGTTTATTAGAATTGCACGAGTGAATAATCACTGATAATCAGTTCATCCAAATGCAAAACTACACATTTTCCCTGTAAAATGTGTTTTTGGGTTACTTTTCTTGGGTTCCTTCAAAACACACCAATAAAACCCACATTTCCACAACATTGTCTCCCATTTCTGTCAAGTCCACATGTGTGTGCGCCGAGCATCACGACGGGCTGACCGTAGAGTGCAATTACTCGACTCCACTACGGTGCTTACACCAAATGAGAAGAAAGCTGCACAAATAATGTCACATCAAAAGAGACGGGATGCTGCAAGTGGGGGAAAAATAACAAGCAAAAAAATAAAAAAATAAAATACAATTTCCAGAACAGCGAATCACAAGCTCGCCCATGCAGGAAGCTTTGATGATGTACAGTAAATAAAGCCTCTCATCATCTGACAGCATTAAATATGTCCGCTCCAACAGAGAACACATTGTGCAAAACCCACTTGAATAACTTGCATGTATTAATAACAAACACTGACGAATATGCTTGTTTATTCCCCCTCCTTGTTTATGAACAGTTTGCCTGCTGTAACTGTAAATGACACCAAGCTTGCACATGGTAGAAAATGCACATGTGCAAGCTCCATTTTTTTTTTTTTTTTTGCATGCAGACCGCAGTGAACAGGTTGAGCTTGCTGATGAGCTGATGCGAGATGGAGGCGACCTCAGCAACGGCAAGTGATGACTGACGTTAAAATCCAGCATTAATATGACATATATCCTCCTCCATTGTTACCTGGTTGGTGGCGGGAGTGTTCTCATCATGCCTCCCCCTGGTTTGCCTTTTCTTTTTTCTTTTTTTGTTACTCCTCCAACGGATGAGAAATAGCCGCACGGCGTCGATGCCGGGTGGTGAGGTCCGACGCAGGATTCATCGGAGGAGCTCGGGGAGGAGAGGCGGGGATGTGTGCGGCTGCAACCACGCAGTCGGGCGAGTGCGGGAGAGAAAAGGAGGCAGCCTTCCTCCTTTTTGTGATGCGTGTGTGTGAGGTACATAAGGACCGATTGTCTGGACCACCCAGACCCCTCCCCTTTCTTTCCACCTGCTTCTCTCTCTCTCTCTCTCCCTCTCACAAACACACACGCACACACATCATCATCATCATCATGGTCTGTACTCGCCTGCCACATAACACTACACCCCCCCCCCCCCCCCCCACCACCCCCCTCGCATCTCTCCCATCCATCCATCCAATGGCATCGAGGCATCATCCCATCACCAATCACATACTTTTAAATAGTTTCTGGTGTGAAAGTACATCATTTTTTTGTCGTGTCCTGCTTTCCCAACTGCAAGATGTGCTGTATCTCATATCCAGTTTGTGTCATCAGAATGCAATGTCTCAACTGCACTTTATTTGGGAATTTTGTCCATTATTCACAATATCTATGTATGACAACAACACATACACACACACACACGCTTGTATTTGTCACCTCCTTAAGATCTCCGAAAAAAGGCCGACCTCTAGTACTATAATAAAAGTCGTAATTTTGCTAAACGCAAGTCAAAATTTGTGCAATATTATGACAAAAGTTGGAAGTTTACTCAATAACAGTCGCAAATTTACAAGAAAAGCTTGACGTTTGGGCAATTTTATAAAAAGGGTCGTAATTTTACTCAACAAAAATAAAAATTTGTGCAATATTATGACAAAAGTTGGAAGTTTACTCAATAACAGTCGCACATTGACAAGAAAAGCTTGACATTTGGGCAATTTTATGAAAAGGGTCGTAATTTTACTCAACACAACTAACAATTGTAACTTTTCAAATTTTTCAAATGTACAATTTGAGTTACAAACTTTAAACATTTTGGAAATATCATGATAATAAAAGGAATTTTACTCAGCAAAATTATGACACAAGTCCTAATTTTACTCCAAAAAATGTGTCACTATTTTACAAGACCAACACAAAAATGGGTAATATTGTGATGAAAGTCAGAATTTTATAAGACAAATGTCGCGAGTTTGCGTTAAAAAGTTATAATTTTACATTAAAAAAGTTATAATTTTACGAAAAAATGTTGCAATATTACAGAAACTGAAAGAAATGAGAAAATGTTCCCAATTTTATAAGAAAAAGTCGACACATGACAGATTATTATTATTTTTTTTAATATTTTTTTAAATTATTACTTACTTTAAGTTATTATGCTCTATAGACATATTTATTTTATTGTTTTTAATTAATTTTGGCCAAAGGGGGCGCATTTCAATTTCTTATTCACACTTGTTATTTCATATGTTGACCAGAGGAAAGAGGAGCACTTTTAAAATTGACAGTCAATTTGAAAAATCTCTCCGTTTTGGGACTACCCTCATTTTTGATAGATTTCACCACCAGGGGTGCAAATGAGACATTCTCTATTAGATGCAATGGTTTTCCGTATTGGGATCATGATTTATGTCCTAACTTGTTCACCGGTCCTCAAATGGAAGCTACCTTTACTTGTTGATGTCTCAAGAAGGGTAGACATACAAGAACACACACACACACACGCTTGTATTTGTTACCTTCTTAAGAACTACGAAAAAGGCCGACGTCTAGTACTATAATAAATGTGGTAATTTGGCTCAACGCATGTAAAAACTTGTGCAATATTATGATAAAAGTTGGAATTATACTCAATAACTGTCGCAAATTTACAAGAAAAACTTGAAATGTGGGCAATTTTATGAAAAGGGTCGTCATTTTACCCGACAAAAGCCACACATGTAACTTTTCAAATTTTTCCAAGTTAAAATTTGAGTTACAAGCTTTAAAAATGTTGGCAATATCCTGATAATAATCTGAATTTTACTCTGCAAAATTATGACACAAGTCCTAATTTTACTCCAAAAAATGTCACTATATTACAAGACCAACAAAAAAATGGTTAATATTGTGATGAAAGTCAGAATTTTATATGACAAATGTCGCCATTTCGCATCAAAAATTAATTTTACATAAAAAAGTACTAATTTTACAAGAAAATATTGCAATATTACAGAAACTGAAATAAATGAGAAGTTGTTCCCAATTGTATGAGAAAAAGTCGACACGCGACATAGAGCCTGCCTTTAGCTAATTTATTTTTGACTTTTTAGTTTTTAATTGTTTTTTAATGATTATTTACTTCAAGTTATTATGTCTCTTTATACATTGTATTTTTAATTAATTTTGGCCAAAGGGGGCGCATTTCAATTTCTTACACACACTTGTTATTTCATATGTTGACCAGAGGGCGAGAACTTTTAAAACCGACACAGTCAATTTGAAAAATCCCTCCTTTTTAGGACCACCCTCATTTTGATAGATTTCACCACCAGGGGTGCAAATGAGACATTCTCTATTAGATGCAACGGTTTTCCGTATTGGGATCATGATTTATGTCCTAACTTGTTCACCGGTCCTCATATGGAAGGTACCTCTCCTTGTTGATGTCTCAAAAAGGGTAGACACACACACACAAACACACACACACACACACACACACACACACACACACACACACACACACGCTTGTATTTTTCCGTAATGGGACCAAGATTTATGTCCTAACTTGTTCACCGGTCCTCATATGGAAGGTACCTCTCCTTGTTGATGTCTCAAAAAGGGTAGACACACACACACAAACACACACACACACACACACACACACACACACACACGCTTGTATTTTTCCGTAATGGGACCAAGATTTATGTCCTAACTTGTTCACCGGTCCTCATATGGAAGGTACTTTTCCTTGTTGATGTCTCAAGAAGGGTAGACATACAAGAACACAAGAACACACACACACACACACACACACGCTTGTATTTGTTACCTTCTTAAGAACTACGAAAAAGGCCGACCTCTAGTACTATAATAAATGTGGTAATTTGGCTCAACGCATGTCAAAACTTGTGCAATATTATGATAAAAGTTGGAATTATACTCAATAACTGTTGCAAATTTACAAGAAAAACTTGAAATGTGGGCAATTTTATGAAAAGAGTCGTCATTTTACCCGACAAAAGCCACACATGTAACTTTTCAAATTTTTCCAAGTTAAAATTTGAGTTACGAACTTTAAAATATTTGTCAATATTATAAAAATAATCTTAATTTTACTCAATTATGACACAAGTCATAATTTTACTCCAAAAAATGTGTCACTATTTTATAAGACCAACCAAAAAAATGGGTAATATTGTGATGAAAGTCAGAATTGTATAAGAGAAATATCGCCATTTTGCGTTAAAAAGAAATAATTTTACATAAAAAAGTGATACTTTTACGAGAACATTTTGCAATATTACAGAAACTGAAAGAAATGAGAAAATGTTCCCAATTTTATAAGAAAAAGTCAACACATGTCAAAGAGATATTATTTTTTTTAATTGTTTTTTAATTATTACTTACTTTAAGTTATTATGCTCTATAGACATATTTATTTGATTGTTTTTAATACATTTTTGGGAAGGGGGCGGATTTCAATTTCTTATTCACACTTGTTATTTCATATGTTGACCAGAGGAAAGAGGAGCACTTTTAAAATTGACAGTCAATTTGAAAAATCTCTCCGTTTTGGGACTACCCTCATTTTGATAGATTTCACCACCAGGGGTGCAAATGAGACATTCTCTATTAGATGCAATGGTTTTCCGTATTGGGACCATGATTTATGTCCTAACTTGTTCACCGGTCCTCATAGGAGAGGTGCATTTCCTTGTTGATGTCTCAAAAAGGGTAAAACACACACACACAGACACAAACACACACACACACACACACACACGCTTGTATTTGTTACCCTCTTAAGAACTACGAAAAAGGCCGACCTCTAGTACTATAATAAAAGTTGTAATTTTGCTCAAAACCTGTGCAATATTATGATAAAAGTTGGAAATGTACTCAATAACAGTCACACATTGACAAGAAAAATTTGACATTTGCGGAATTTTATGAAAAGGGTCGTAATTTTACTCAACAAAACTAACAATTGTAACTTTTCTAATTTTTGAAATTTACAATTTGAGTTACAAACTTTAAACATTTTGGCAATATCATGATAATAAAATTAATTTTACTCAGCAAAATTATGACACAAGTCATTATTTTACTCCAAAAAAATGTCACTATATTACAAGACCAACAAAAAAATGGTTAATATTGTGATGAAAGTCAGAATTTTATATGACAAATGTCGCGAGTTTGCGTTAAAAATTAATAATTTTACATTAAAAAAGTTATAATTTTACGAAAAAATTTCGCAATATTACAGAAACTGAAAAAAATGAGAAACTGTTCCCAATTTTATAAGAAAAAGTCGACACATGACAGATTATTATTATTTTTTTTTTATAGTTTTTTAAATTATTACTTACTTTAAGTTATTATGCTCTATAGACATATTTATTTTATTGTTTTTAATTAATTTTGGCCATAGGGGGCCTATTTCAATTTCTTATACACACTTGTTATTTCATATGTTGACCAGAGGGAGGGGAGCACATTTAAAACCGACACAGTCAATTGGAAAAATCTCTCCGTTTTGGGACCACCCTCATTTTGATAGATTTCACCACCAGGGGTGCAAATGAGACATTCTCTATTAGATGCAATGGTTTTCCAGTATTGGGACCATGATTTATGTCCTAACTTGTTCACCGGTCCTCATAGGGGAGGTACCTTTCCTTGTTGATGTCTTAAGAAGGGTAGACATACAAGAACACAAAAACACACACACACACACACACACACACACACACACACACACACACACGCTTGTATGTGTTACCTTCTTAAGAACTACAAAAAAGGCCGACCTCTAGTATTATAATAAATGTCGTAATTTGGCTCAACGCATGTCAAAACTTGTGCAATATTATGATAAAAGTTGGAATTATTACTCAATAACTGTCGCAAATTTACAAGAAAAGCTTGAAATGTGGGCAATTTTATGAAAAGGGTCGTAATTTTACCCGACAAAAGCCACACATCAAATTTTTCCAAGTTAAAATTTGAGTTACAAACTTTTAAACATTTTGGCAATATCATGATAATAAAAGGAATTTTACTCAGCAAAATTATGACACAAGTCCTAATTTTATTCCCCAAAAATGTATCACTATTTTACAAGACCAACACAAAAATGGGTAATATTGTGATGAAAGTCTGAATTTTATTTGACAAATGACGCCATTTTGCGTTAAAAAGTAATAATTTTACATTAAAAAAGTCACACTTTTACGAGAGAATTTTGCAATATTACAGAAACTGAAAGAAATTAGAAGTTGTTCCCAATTTTATAAGAAAAAGTCAACACATGACAAAGAGATATTATTTTTTTAATTGTTTTTTAATTATTACTTACTTTAAGTTATTATGCTCTAAAGACATATTTATTTTATTGTTTTTAATTAATTTTGGCCATAGGGGGCGCATTTCCATTTCTTATTCACACTTGTTATTTCATATGTTGACCAGAGGAAAGAGGAGCACTTTTAAAATTGACAGTCAATTTGAAAAATCCTGCGATGAGGTGGCGACTTGTCCAGGGTGTACCCCGCCTTCCGCCCGATTGTAGCTGAGATAGGCGCCAGCGCCCCCCGCGACCCCAAAAAGGGAATAAGCGGTAGAAAATGGATGGAATTTGAAAAATCTCTCCGTTTTGGGACTACCCTCATTTTGATAGATTTCACCACCAGGGGTGCAAATGAGACATTCTCTATTAGATGCAATGGTTTTCCGTATTGGGACCATGATTTATGTCCTAACTTGTTCACCGGTCCTCATAGGGGGGGTACCTTTTCTTGTTGATGTCTCAAGAAGGGTAGACATACAAGAACACAAACACACACACACACCCACATGCACACACACACACACACACACATGCTTGTATTTGTTACCTTCTTAAGACCTACGAAAAAGGCCGACCTCTAGTACTATAATAAAAGTTGTAATTTTGCTCAAAACCTGGGCAATATTATGATAAAAGTTGGAAATTTACTCAATAACCGTCGCACATTGACAAAAAAAATTTGACATTTGGGCAATTTTATGAAAAGGGTTGTAATTTTACTCGACAAAAAGTCAAAATTGTAACTTTTCTAATTTTGCAAATATACAATTTGAATTACAAACTTTAAATATTTTGGCAATATCATGATAATAAAAGGAATTTTATTCAGCAAAATTATGACACGAGTCATAATTTCACTCCAAAAAAATGTCACTATTTTACAAGAACAAATAAAAAATTGGCAGTATTGTGATGGAAGTCAGAATTTTATATGACAAATGTAGCCATTTTGCGTAAAAAAGAAATAATTTTACATAAAAAAGTCATACTTTTACGAGAAAAGATTGCAATATTACAGAAACTGAAAGAAATGAGAAAATGTTCCCAATTTTATAAGAAAAAGTCAACACATGACGAAGAGATATTATTTTTTTAATTGTTTTTTAATTATTACTTACTTTAAGTTATTATGCTCTATAGACATATTTATTTGACTGTTTTTAATAAATTTTTGGGAAGGGGGCGCATTTCAATTTCTTATTCACACTTGTTATTTCATATGTTGACCAGAGGAAAGAGGAGCACTTTTAAAATTGACAGTCAATTTGAAAAATCTCTCCGTTTTGGGACTACCCTCATTTTGATAGATTTCACCACCAGGGGTGCAAATGAGACATTCTCTATTAGATGCAATGGTTTTCCGTATTGGGATCATGATTTATGTCCTAACTTGTTCACCGGTCCTCATAGGGGAGGTACCTTTTCTTGTTGATGTCTCAAGAAGGGTAGACATACAAGAACACAAGAACACACACACACACACACACACACGCTTGTGTGTGTTACCTTCTTAAGAACTACGAAAAAGGCCGACCTCTAATACTATAATAAAAGTTGTAATTTTGCTCAAAACTTGTGCAATATTATGATAAAAGTTGGAAATTTACTCAATAACAGTCGCACACTGACAAGAAAAGCTTGACATTTGGGCAATTTTATGAAAAGGGTCGTAATTTTACTCAACAAAACTAACAATTGTGACTTTTCTAATTTTTGAAATGTACAATTTGAGTTACAAACTTTAAACATTTTGGCAAAATCATCATAATAAAAGGAATTTTACTCAGCAAAATTATGACACAAGTCATAATTTTACTCCAAAAAAATGTCACTATATTACAAGACCAACAAAAAAATGGTTAATATTGTGATGAAAGTCAAAATTTTATATGACAAATGTCGCCATTTCGCATCAAAAAGTAATTTTACATTAAAAAAAGTACTAATTTTACGAGAAAATATTGCAATATTACAGAAACTGAAATAAATGAGAAGTTGTTCCCAATTGTATGAGAAAAAGTCGACACGCGACAAAGAGCCTGCCTTTAGCTAATTTATTTATTTTTGACTTTTTGGTTTTTAAATTGTTTTTAATCTTTATTTACTTCAAGTTATTATGTCTCTATATACATTTTTTTGTTTAAATTAATTTTGGCCAAAGGGAACGCATTTCAATTTCGTATACACACTTGTTATTTCGTATGTTGACCAGAGGGAGGGAAGTACTTTTAAAACCGACACAGTCAATTTGAAAAATCCCTCCTTTTTAGGACCTCCCTCATTTTGATAAATTTCACCACCAGGGGTGCAAATGAGTAATTCACTATTAGTTAGATGCAATGGTTTTTCCATATTGGGACCATGATTTATGTCCTAACTTGTTCACCGCTCCTCATATGGAAGGTACTTTTCCTTGTTAATGTCTCAAAAACGGTAGACACACACACACACACACACACACACACACACACGCTTGTATTTGTTACCTTCTTAAGACTTCCGAAAAAGGCCGACCTCTAGTACTATAATAAAAGTTGTAATTTTGCTCAAAACTTGTGCAATATCATGATAAAAGTTGGAAATTTTACTCAATAACAGTCGCACACTGACAAGAAAAGCTTGACATCTGGGCAATTTTATGAAAAGGGTCGTAATTTTACTCGACAAAAGCCACACATGTAACTTTTCAAATTTTTCCAAGTTAAAATTTGAGTTACAAACTTTAAACATTTTGACAATATCATGATAATAAAATCAATTTTACTCAGCAAAATTATGACACAAGTCCTAATTTTACTCCAAAAAAATGTCACTATTTTACAAGACCAACACAAAAATGGGTAATATTGTGATGAAAGTCAGAATTTTATAAGACAAATGTCGCGAGTTTGCGTTAAAAAGTTATAATTTTACATTAAAAAAGTTATAATTTTACGAAAAAATTTTGCAATATTACAGAAACTGAAAGAAATGAGAAAATGTTCCCAATTTTATAAGAAAAAGTCAACACATGACAGATTATTATTATTTTTTTTAATAGTTTTTTAAATTATTACTTACTTTAAGTTATTATGCTCTATAGACATATTTATTTGACTGTTTTTAATTATTTTTGGCCATAGGGGGCGCATTTCAATTTCTTACACACACTTGTTATTTCATATGTTGACCAGAGGGCGAGCACTTTTAAAACCGACACAGTCAATTTTAAAAATCCCTTCTTTTTAGGACCACCCTCATTTTGATAGATTTCACCACCAGGGGTGCAAATGAGACATTCTCTATTAGATGCAATGGTTTTCCAGTATTGGGACCATGATTTATGTCCTAACTTGTTCACCGGTCCTCATATGGAAGGTACCTTTACTTGTTGATGTCTCAAAAAGGGTAGACACACACACACACACACACACACACACACACACACACACACACACACACACACACACACACACACACACGCTTGTATTTTTCCGTAATGGGACCAAGATTTATGTCCTAACTTGTTCACCGGTCCTCATATGGAAGGTACCTTTACTTGTTGATGTCTCAAGAAGGGTAGACATACAAGAACACAAGAACACACACACACACACACACACACACGCTTGTATTTGTTACCTTCTTAAGAACTACGAAAAAGGCCGACCTCTAGTACTATAATAAATGTCGTAATTTTGCTCAACGCATGTCAAAACTTGTGCAATATTATGATAAAAGTTGGAATTATCCTCAATAACTGTTGCAAATTTACAAGAAAAACTTGAAATGTGGGCAATTTTATGAAAAGAGTCGTAATTGTACTCGACAAAAGCCACACATGTAACTTTTCAAATTTTTCCAAGTTAAAATTTGAGTTACTTTAAAATATTTGGCAATATTATGATGATAATCTGAATTTTACTCAATTATGACACAAGTCATAATTTTACTCCAAAAAAATGTCACTATTTTACAAGACCAACACAAAAATGGGTAATATTGTGATGAAAGTCAGAATTTTATATGACAAATGTTGCCATTTTGCATAAAAAAGTAATAATTTTACATAAAAAAGTCATACTTTTACGAGAAAATATTGCAATATTACAGAAACTGAATAAAAATTGAAAATATTCCCAATTTTATAAGAATAAGTCGACACGTGACAAAAAGATATTATTATTTTTTGTTTTTAATTGTTTTATAATTATTACTTACTTTAAGTTATTATGCTCTATAGACATATTTATTTTATTGTTTTTAATTAATCTTGGCCATAGGGGGCGCATTTCAACTTCTTATACACACTTGTTATTTCATATGTTGACCAGAGGGCGAGCACTTTTAAAACCAACACAGTCAATTTGAAAAATCCCTTCTTTTTAGGACCACCCTCATTTTGATAGATTTCACCACCAGGGGTGCAAATGAGACATTCTCTATTAGATGCAATGGTTTCCCGTATTGGGACCATGATTTATGTCCTAATCTGTTCACCGGTCCTCATATGGAAGGTACCTTTACTTGTTGATGTCTCAAGAAGGGTGGAAATACAAGAACACAAGAACACACACACACACACACACACACACACCATCATCATCATCATCATGGTGTGACGCTTTGCTGGCATCGTGGTGTAGTTTTTGTTCTCTCGTTAATGCAGTTTGAATGAATTTAGGTAAGAATGAAGGTAAGAATGATGATTTATTTCTACTATAAAACAGACTGAGAACAAAAAAACTTGCACAAAGGCACTATAGACAAAACCAACAGAAAGCGCTAGCACGCGAGCTAGGGACAAGCCAAAGAATAGCATGGAAGCTAAAGTACACAAAAGTCTTTACCACAATGCGGGATAGCGACGTCACCTCTTGCATGAAAAGCAAATGAGAATCCGAGACCGAATTAAAAAAAAAAGGGCAGTCTTAAATAGAAGGCAGTGCGTGTGTATAACAAAAGGCAGGTGACACAAATGGGTTACTATGACAACGGAAACAAAACAGGAAGTGCCACCAGGAACTAAGGAGTCAAATACTACAAGGATGGAATACAAAACAGAACAAAACCAGAATACTCGGATCATGACACATGTTCTGTACTCGCCTGCCACATAACACTACACCCCCGCCCACCACTCCCCCTCGCCTCTCTCCATCCATCCGTCCAATGGCATCGAGGCATCCTCCCATCACCAATCGCATACTTTTAAATAGTTTCTGGTGTGAAAGTACATCATCTTTTTGTCGTGTCCTGCTTTCCCAACTGCAAGATGTGCTGTATCTCATATCCAGTTTGTGTCATCAGAATGCAATGTCTCTACTGTACTTTATTTTGGAAATGTGTCTATTATTCAAAATCTCTACGTCTTACAACACACACACACACTCTTGTATTTGTTACCTTCTTAATACCTCCAAAAAATGCCTACCTCTAGTATTATGATAAAAGTTTCGTTTTTGACCATTCCATCCATCCATCATCTTCCGCTTATCCGAGGTCGGGTCGCGGGGGCAACAGCCTAAGCAGGGAAACCCAGACTTCCCTCTCCCCAGCCACTTCGTCTAGCTCTTCCCGGGGGATCCCGAGGTGTTCCCAGGCCAGCCGGGAGACATAGTCTTCCCAACGTGTCCTGGGTCTTCCCCGTGGCCTCCTACCAGTTGGACGTGCCCTAAACACCTCCCTAGGGAGGCGTTCGGGTGGCATCCTGACCAGATGCCCGAACCACCTCATCTGGCTCCTCTCGATGTGGAGGAGCAGCGGCTTTACTTTGAGTTCCTCCCGGATGGCAGAGCTTCTCACCCGTGGCGCAGTGGTAGAGTGGCCGTGCGCAACCCGAGGGGCCCTGGTTCAAATCCCACCTAGTACCAACCTCGTCACGTCCGTTGTGTCCTGATCAAGACACTTCACCCTTGCTCCTGATGGGTGCTGGTTGGCGCCTTGCATGGCAGCTCCCTCCATCAGTGTGTGAATGTGTGTGTGAATGGGTAAATGTGGAAGTAGTGTCAAAGCGCTTTGAGTACCTTGAAGGTAGAAAAGCGCTATACAAGTACAACCCATTTAACCCATTTATCTCTAAGGGAGAGACCGGCCGCTTGTACCCGTGATCTTATCCTTTCGGTCATGACCCAAAGCTCATGACCATAGGTGAGGATGGGAACGTAGATCGACCGGTAAATTGAGAGCTTTGCCTTCCGGCTCAGCTCCTTCTTCACCACAACGGATCGATACAACGTCCGCATTACTGAAGACGCCGCACCGATCCGCCTGTCGATCTCACGATCCACTCTTCCCTCACTCGTGAACAAGACTCCTAGGTACTTGAACTCCTCCACTTGGGGCAGGGTCTCCTCCCCAACCCGGAGATGGCATTCCACCCTTTTCCGGGCGAGAATCCATGGACTCTGACTTGGAGGTGCTGATCCCCATTCCGGCTGCGAACCGACCCAGCGAGAGTTGAAGATCCTGGTCAGATGAAGCCATCAGGACCACATCATCTGCAAAAAGCAGAGACCTAATCCTGCGGTCACCAAACCGGAACCCCTCAACGCCTTGACTGCGCCTAGAAATTCTGTCCATAAAAGTTATGAACAGAATCGGTGACAAAGGACAGCCTTGACCATTCCAAGTGACAAAATTGGTGCAGTTCAGCTAAATGTGTTTTTTTTATGACATTGACTTGTTTCTTCAGCATTGTCCACATGTACTTTGGGAAGGCCTTTCTAAAACCTTAAGTTTAGCCTGATTTAGCCATTCCTTTACAACTTTTTACATGTGTTTGGAGTCATTGTCCTGTTGGAACACCCAACTGTGCCCAAGACCCAACCCCCGGGCTGATGAGTCTAGCTTGTCCTGAAGAATTTGGAGGTAATCCTCCTTTTTCATTGCCCCATTTACTCTCTGTAAAACACTAGTTCCATAGGTAGCAAAACAGGCCCAGAGCATATTACCACCACCACCATGCTTGACAGTAGGTTTGGTGTTCCTGGGATTAAAGACCTCACCTTTTCTCCTACAAACATATTGCTGGGTAATGTGGTCAAACAGCTCAATTTTTGTATCTTCTTATGAAAACAAAACTGGCATTTTAATTGCAAGAATTGTTTTGTTTAATTTACATTACTTTTACAACATTATATTGTTACTAGAAAAACAGTATTTTTATTCTAGCAACTTAGCTGTCAGTTTTTCTCCCGTAAAAACGAATGTACCGTCCGTCCATTTACAGTAATACACCGTTAAAAAAACTGGAAGCTCACTCAACAGAATTTTAACACAAAAAACCCCCAAAAAACATTAGTTTTTTTTCAATTCACAGCATTATGCTTTTGTCAGGAAGTATTTGTTGTTGAACCCCAAGATGCAGAGACGGAGGCAGGCATAGAATATGAAAACATGATTTAATTAAAATTAAACAAGAACAAACAAAAAGCACGCACGTGGGCGGAATAACAAACTAAGGGAGCTAGCACTGGAAGCTAAAAACAAAAAGAAACTTTAACATGGAAGCTAGTGGATAGCAAACAGAAAAACTGGAAATAACTAATGCTAACAGAAACAGCTTACCGCTACGACGACCAGGACAAAATGTAGCATGACAGGTAGTAGCTGCAACAAAACGACACGACAGATAGCACGACAAGAGCAACATATGGCAACGACAAGTCCGAATGACAACACAATGATCCAGCAACTGACACAAGACAAAGCAGGTACAAATAGGAGCGGGCTGATTGGCAACAGGTGTGGCCAGGTGCCAATCAGCTGCAGCTGAGGAGGAACACAGCACTCAGGGAACAAGACAGGAAGCTGACAAAATAAGAGCACTAGACAGGAACTAAAGACAGGAGATACTAAACACAGAAGAAACAGACAAATGCAGAGGAAAAAAAACTAAAACATAGACAAACTGTCAGGGGAAAGCCTGACAGCTGTAAAGAACAACGTAAAATTTATTGTCGTTTTTATTAATTTGATGGGTAGTTTGCGATAAAGTTAAGTGTTTTTATTTAGACAAAAACATGTTTTGAAGGTATGATAATATACTGTAACATTTGTTGCAATATTGGATACTATTAAAGTTTCTAAATTATTCAATTCCAAGCAGTACGTATATTTTTTTTCTGTCAAAAAGGAAAAAATAACCAATGACATTTAGTTACAAAATATTGAGTACTTTATTGACGCCTATCATGTCCAGGTGTTTGCGGGCCAGATCTGGCCCCCGGGCCTTGAGTTTGACACCTTTGCCTTAGATCAGTGGTCCCCAACCACTGGGTCGCGGCCCGGTACCGGCCGTGGCCCGATTGGTACCGGGCCGCAGAGGAATTTTTTATTCATTTTTTTTTTTTTTTTTTTAATTAAATCAACATAAAAAACACAATATACACTTACAATTAGTGCACCAACCACAAAAACCTCCCTTTTTCATGACAAAAACATCCCTTTTTAATGACAAAGGAAAAATAAAGAAAAAGGACCCCCCCCCCACGCCGGGCCGCGGGACAAATTATTAAGCGTTGACCGGTTCGCGGATACAAAAAGGCTGGGGACCACTGCCTTAGATCAGTGGTCCCCAACCGATTGGTACCAGGCCCCAGAACAGGTTTTTATTCATTATTATTAAAAGAAAAAAAAATAAATGAATAAAAATGTATTAAATCAACATAAAAAACACAATATACACTTACAATTAGTGCACCTACCACAAAAACCTCCCTTTTTCATGACAAAGAAAAAAAAAAAAAGGATATTCCCCCCCACCCCGGGCCGCGGGACACATTTTTAAGTGTTGACCGGTCGGCGGCCCGGTAAAAAAAAAAAAAAAAAGTTTTTTAATAAAATCAACATAATAAACACAATATACACTTACAATTAGTGCACCATCCACAAAAGCCTCCCTTTTTCATGACAAAGAAAAAAAATAAAAATAAAAACAATAAAAAGGATCCCCCCCACCCCGGGCCGCAGGACAAATTTTTAAGCGTTGACCGGTCCGCGGATATAAAAAGGTTGGGGACCACTGCCTTAGATCAGTGGTCCCCAACCACCGGCCTGCGTGGCCCGATTGGTACCGGGCCCCAGAAGAATTTTTTATTCATCTTAATTAAAAAAAATAAATAAAAAAAATGTTTTTTTAATTAAATCAACATAATAAACACAATATACACTTACAATTAGTGCATCAACCACAAAAACCTCCCTTTTTCATGACAAAAACGTCCCTTTTTAATGACAAAGGAAAAAAGAAAAAAAGGATCCCCCCCCCACCCCGAGACAAATTATTAAGCGTTGACTGGTCCGCGGATACAAAAAGTTTGGGGACCACTGCCTTAGATCAGTGGTCCCCAACCGATTGGTACCAGGCCCCAGAACATTTTTTATTCATTTTTATTAAAAAAAAAAAATATATATATATATATATATATTTTTTTTTTTTAATTAAATCAACATAAAAAACACAATATACACTTACAATTAGTGCACCATCCACAAAAACCTCCCTTTTTCATGACAAAAACGTCCCTTTTTAATGACAAAGGAAAAAAGAAAAAAAGGATCCCCCCTCCACCCCGAGACAAATTATTAAGCGTTGACTGGTCCGCGGATACAAAAAGTTTGGGGACCACTGCCTTAGATCAGTGGTCCCCAACCGATTGGTACCAGGCCCCAGAACATTTTTTATTCATTTTTATTAAAAAAAAAAATAAAAAAATTTTTTTTTTTTTTTTTTTAATTAAATAAACATAAAAACACACAATATACACTTACAATTAGTGCACCATCCACAAAAACCTCCCTTTTTCATGACAAAGGAAAAAAGAAAAAAAGGATCCCCCCCCCACCCCGAGACAAATTATTAAGCGTTGACTGGTCCGCGGATACAAAAAGGTTGGGGACCACTGCCTTAGATCAGTGGTCCCCAACCACCGGGCCGCGGCCCGGTAAAAAAAAAAAAAAAAATGTTTTTTTAATTAAATCAACATAATAAACACCATATACACTTACAATTAGTGCACCTACCACAAAAACCTCCCTTTTTCATGACAAGGAAAAAAAAAAAAAAAGGATCCCCCCCCCAACCCCGGGCCGCGGGACAAATTTTTAAGTGTTGACCGGTCCGCGGATACAAAAAGGTTGGGGACCACTGCCTTAGATCAGTGGTCCCCTGGACAAGTCGCCACCTCATCGCAGGGCCAACACAGATAGACAGACAACATTCACACTCACATTCACACACTAGGGACCATTTAGTGTTGCCAATCAACCTATCCCCAGGTGCATGTCTTTGGAAGTGGGAGGAAGCCGGAGTACCCGGAGGGAACCCACGCATTCACGGGGAGAACATGCAAACTCCACACAGAAAGATCCCGAGCCTGGATTTGAATCCAGGACTGCAGGACCTTCGTATTGTGAGGCAGACGCACTAACCCCTCTGCCACCGTGAAGCGCCCGTGAACCTCCCTTTTTCATGACAAAGAAAAAAAAAAAAAAAAAAAAAAAGGACCCCCCCGCCCCCACACACACACCCCCCGGGCCGCGGGACAAATCATTAAGTGTTGACCGGTCCGTGGATACAAAAAGGTTGGGGACCACTGCCTTAGATGACCCGTTGCAAGTTTAAATGGAACTGGATCTTTTGTTTGCTTTATGCAAATGTTAGTTTTTTTACTATATAAAACAAAATGGACACACACACACACACACACACACACACAAACAAACTCTCTCACTAGCACAGGCTGACTTTAATAACAAACCTTCCTACCTCTGACACCGACTTGCTCCGGCGATGACTCGGCTCACATCGGTGGTGGTTGCAGACGTCTTTGGTCTTGTCCTGAGACCCACCTGCGGGGCTTGGGCGCTATCCTTTCCATTCAGTGTGCACTTGTCTTCCTCCACTTCCCTTCTCGTATCGCTAACAGCGATCACACATCAATCAACGTCTATTAAAATGTATCCTTTACCCCTGCACGAATAAGTCCAATTATTCCTTTCACGGCTTAACGTCTGATTCTCGGACCCGCTCGGATTTAAAGAAATGATATGCCCCCATACTTTTGGGCTTCTACTCCGTGCAAAGGCAGCGGGAAGTGAGGTCCAGCATGAAATATCCACTTTGGTGTTGTCGATACCTTTTTTAAAAGTATGTCTTTATACGAGTGTACGGATCCACTCCATCACGTTCATCTATCGTTTGATGATATCTCACCCGTATAGTCCCCCTTTAAACCTTTGTAATACTCTAGCGTCTGTGCAGCCGCTGCCAAATGAAAAATGATCTATTGGATGCCCCCCCCCCCCCCCACCCCCCCACAGAGTTCAAATCCACAATCGCCTCAAGGTCATGTGGCTGCAAACCCGATATTGGAGACTCCAACCCCGGATTTCCAATGTATGAATAGTCGATACGTGTCCGTTCTACTCAATGTGCGAGACAGCTTTGTTTCTGTTTGAATGATTGATTGATTGATTGATTGATACTTTTATTAGTAGATTGCACAGTACAGTACATATTCCGTACAATTGATCACTAAATAGTAACACCCGAGTAAGTTATTCAACTTGTTTAAGTCGGGGTCCACGTTAATCAATTCATGGTAATTGTCTTTAAATGGAGATTCTGTATTGCGGAAACGCATGATAACATGAGTTTGGAGAAAAATGAGTGTTTCCATGGCCGCATACTTGCCAACCCTCCCGATTTTCCCGGGAGACTCCTGAATAGCGTCCTCTCTCACCTGAAAAGGAGAGTATTATATACGACTCCGTTATCCATAGGTTTTGTAACGCTTGGCTGGCATTCGTTCTTTGGTGGAATGCAGTCGGGCTCGGACCCGGCGTGAGAAATACTGATTTATTGATAAATAAAACAGACTAAGAAACAGAAAAAATTTGCACTAGGCACAAAAAGCAAAACAAAAACTACTAGCATGGGAGCTAGAGGAAAACAAAGGCCTAGCGCGACATGGGAATCAGAGTCGTTACTGCGTGTAACGCAAACTAGGAAGCGAGAATGGATGAACGGAAACGGCAGGTTTAAATAAGGACGGTGATTAGCAAAAACAGGTGTGAGTCAGGAAACTGTGGCAGGTGAAAATAATAAGCAACCGTGGTGACGGAAACAAACAGGGACTGAGGAAGTAAAACACTAACAGAATCCATCCATCCATTTCCTACCGCTTATTCCCTTTTTGGGGTCGCGCCTATCTCAGATACAATCGGGCGGAAGGCGACGTACACCCTGGACAAGTCGCCACCTCATCGCAGACACTAACAGAATATGATACAAAAACGGAACAAACTAGAATGTGGTATGATCCGGGCAGCGGATCATAACAGGTTTATCCATAACCCATAAAGTAGGCATGTTGATAAACTGACACGCAACATCCGGATTCCCATCACGCATTGCTTCAAAACTACGGCAAGTAGTAATGTCCAAAAACATAACAGCACAGACGAAGCAGAAGAACGAAGAAGAGACAGTCATGGCGACGATGAGTAAGAAAAAGAAGTACACTTGCAAGTTCCAGAATGATTGGAAAAAATATTTTCAGTTCATCCAGGACAGCTCGAAGGGGAAGGCTAATGCTGCCTGCGAATTTTGGAGATCGGACTTCACCATTGAACACGGTGGCCGAAAGGATATACTCATTCATGAACAGATTATTTATATATACGATCCTAAATTTTAGTTTAGTGCGGTAGCATCGCTAACCCAACAAGGGACCCCTTCCAGTAGCTCCACCCATTCAGTGGATGACTTTAAGCAATTCTTTAATAAGAAAATTGAAGTCATTAGAAAGGAGATTAAAGACAATGCGTCCCAGCTACAACTGGGTTCTATTAACACGGATACGATTGTATATACGGCGGATACTGCAAATATCCAAAATAGTTTCTCTCGTTTTGAGGAAATAACATTAGAGGAATTGTTACAACTTGTAAATGGAATAAAACAAACAACATGTTTACTTGACCCACTTCCTGGGAACCTTTGAAGGAGCTTTTTGTATTATTAGGTCCATCAGTGCTAAATATTATAAACTTATCACTTTCCTCGGGCACTGTTCCCCTAGCATTAAAAAAACAACGGTTATTGATCCTCTCCTTAAAAGACCTAGCCTCGATCCTGACCTCATGGTAAACTACCAACCGGTATCTCACCTTCCCTTTATTTTCAAAAATCCTCGAAAGAATTGTTGCAGGGCAGCTAAATGAACACTTAGCGTCTAACAATCTATGTGAAACCTTTCAATCCGGTTTCAGGGCAAATCACTCAACGGAGACAGCCCTCCCTAAAATTACTAATTTGCTAACGATGGATTCTGATGCGTCATCTATGTTGATGCTCCTCGATCTTAGCGCTGCTTTCGATACCGTCGATCATAATATTTTATTACAGCATATCAAAACACGAGTTGGTATAGCAGACTTAGCCCTGTCTTAGTTTAACTGTTATCTTACTGACAGGATGCAGTGTGTCTCCCATAACAATGTGACCTCGGACTACGTTAAGGTAACTTGTGGCGTTCTCAAGGGTTCGGTCCTTGGCCGTGCACTCTTTAGCATCTACATGATGCCGATAGGTGACATCATATGCAAATACGGTGTTAGCTTTCACTGTTATGCTGATGACACCCAACTCTACATGCCCCTAAAGCTGACCAACACGCCGGACTGTAGTCAGCTGGAGGCGTGTCTTAATGAAATTAAACAATGGATGTCCGCTAACTTTTTGCAACTCAACGCCAAAAAAACGTAAATGCTGATTATCGGTCCTGCTAGACACCGACCTCTATTTAATAATACAACTTTAACATTTGACAACCAAACAATTAAACAAGGCGACACGGTAAAGAATCTGGGTATTATCTTCGACCCAACTCTCTCCTTTGAGGCACACATTAAAAGCGTTACTAAAACGGCCTTCTTTCATTTCTGTAAAATCGCTAAAATTCGCTCCATTTTGTCCACTAAAGACGCCGAGATCATTATCCATGCGTTTGTTACGTCTCGCCTTGATTACTGTAACGTATTATTTTCGGGTCTCCCCATGTCTAGCATTAAAAGATTACAGTTGGTACAAAATGCGGCTGCTAGACTTTTGACAAGAACAAGAAAGTTTGATCACATTACACCTGTACTGGCTCACCTGCACTGGCTTCCTGTGCACTTAAGATGTGACTTTAAGGTTTTACTACTTACGTATAAAATACTACACGGTCTAGCTCCATCCTATCTTGCCGATTGTATTGTACCATATGTCCCGGCAAGAAATCTGTGTTCAAAGGACTCCGGCTTATTAGTGATTCCCAGAGCCCAAAAAAAGTCTGCGGGCTATAGAAAGTTTTCTGTCCGGGCTCCAGTACTCTGGAATGCCCTCCCGGTAACAGTTCAAGATGCTACCTCAGTAGAAGCATTTAAGTCTCATCTTAAAACTCCAGCCTTTAAATAAACCCCCTTTTTTAGACCAGTTGATCTGCCGTTTCTTTTCTTTTTTTCTCCCATATCCCCCCCTCCCTTGTGAAAGGGTTCCAGTCCGGTGGCCATGGATGAAATACTGGCTGTCCAAAATCGGGACCCAGGATGGACCGCTCGTCCAGAGTCGGGACCCAAGATGAACCACTCGCCTATGCATCGGTTAGGGACATCTCTGCGCTGCTGATCCGCCTCCGCTTGGAATGGTTCCCTGATGGCTACACTTTGGATGGGACTCTCGCTACTACATTGGATCCACTTTGGATTTGATTCTCACGGTTACTTTAGATCCACTATGGATTGGACTTTCACAATACCATGTAAGATCCGCTCGACATCCATTGCTTTCGGTCCCCTGGGGGAGGGGGTTGGGGGTTGCCCACATATGTGGTCCTCTCCAAGGTTTCTCATAGTCATCATGGTCGACGTCCCACTGGGGTGAGTTTTTCCTTGCCCTTATGTGGGCCCTACCGAAGATGTCGTTGTGGTTTATGCAGCCCTTAGAGGCACTTGTGATTTAGGGCTATATAAATCAATCATCATCAATCAATGTTTACTTATACAGCCCTAAATCACTAGTGTCTCAAAGGGCTGCACAAACCACTACGACATCCTCGGTAGGCCCACATAAGGGCAAGGAAAACTCACACCCAGTGGGACATCGGTGACAATAATGACTATGAGAACCTTAGAGAGGAGGAAAGCAATGGATGTCGAGCGGGTCTAACATGATACTGTGAAAGTTCAATCCATAATGGATCCAACACAGCAGCGAGAGTCCCGTTCACAGCGGAGCCAGCAGGAAACCATCCCAAGCGGAGGCGCATCAGCAGCGCAGAGATGTCCCCAGCCGATACACAGGCAAGCAGTACATGGCCACCGGATCGGACCGGACCCCCTCCACAAGGGAGAGTGGGACATAGAAGAAAAAGAAAAGAAACGGCAGATCAACTGGTCTAAAAAGGGAGTCTATTTAAAGGCTAGAGTATACAGATGAGTTTTAAGGTGAGACTTAAATGCTTCTACTGAGGTGGCATCTTGAACTGTTACCGGGAGGGCATTCCAGAGTACTGGAGCCCGAACGGAAAACGCTCTATAGCCCGCAGACTTTTTTTGGGCTTTGGGAATCACTAATAAGCCGGAGTCCTTTGAACGCAGATTTCTTGCCGGGACATATGGTACAATACAATCGGCAAGATAGGATGGAGCTAGACCGTGTAGTATTTTATACGTAATTAGTAAAACCTTAAAGTCACATCTTAAGTGCACAGGAAGCCAGTGCAGGTGAGCCAGTACATAAATAAACATTGATTGATTGAATGATTGAATAAAACATCCATCCATCCATTTTCTTGTCCCTTTTTGAGGTCGCGGGCGGTGCAATGCAAAAATAAAAACATTTCTTATTAGTCACATGTTTTAATTAGCTTTCTCGGGTGTGAAGTGACCTATCTTGTATTCTTAAGTCTTCTCCAGCATACTGTTAACATGCAGATAACTTTTCATGCAATTACCGTCACATTATAATACAATTAAAGTCTCATTCGTTTAACCTTTACCTCGACGCTGCCTCATGTTGCTGGGGGGGGGGGGGGCAGGAAAGGCCCCGCATGTGTTTGAAGCGATGCCAAAGGGAGGCCGATGAGGCAGCCGCTCAAGCTCTGATTCCGTGGAGGTCCCCGGAGCATTGATGTGAATGAACCCAGCTTGTGGGAGTCATGTCGGGGGACAGGCGAGCACATGGAAGCCCAACATCTGCTGCGGCATGATAGCCTCTCTCTGCATTATTATGTGCTCATTATTATGTTAGCCATTTTTCATTCCTCACGTCAAGCAATACAAACATTTTTTGTCTTACATGTATTTTCTATTAAGTTTCGGATGCCAGTTGAGGTATCGAATAGCATTTTAAATTCTTAAAAGGGAACATTATCAGCAGACCTATGTAAGCGTCAATATATACCTTGATGGTGCAGAAAAAAGACCATCTATTTTTTTAACCGATTTCCGAACTCTAAATGGGTGCATTTTTGGCGAATTAAACGCCTTTCTGTTTATCGCGCTGGAGGCGATGACGTCAGAATGTGACGTCGCCGAGGTAACACACCCGCCATTTTCATTTTCAACACATTGCAAACACCGGGTCTCAGCTCTGTTATTTTCCGTTTTTTTGACTATTTTTTTGGAACCTTGGAGACATCATGCCTCGTCGGTGTGTTGTCGGAGGGTGTAACAACACTAACAGGGAGGGATTCAAGTTGCACCACTGGCCCGAAGATGCCAAAGTGTCTGCCGCCAGACCCCCATTGAATGTGCCAGAGTGTCTCCACATTTGACCGGCGATGCTAAGGCAGACATGACACAGAGATGTATGGATAACCTGCAGATGCATTTGCAACGATAAAGTCAACGAAATCACAAAGGTGAGTTTTGTTGATGTAGACTCCCAGCTAATCGATGCTAACATGCTATTTACCGGCGGTGCTAAAGCAGACATGGCACAGAGATGTATGGATAACCTGTAGATGCATTTGCAACGATAGTCAACGAAATCACAAACGTGAGTTTTGTTGATGTTGACTGCCAGCTAATCGATGCTAACATGTTACGCTAATCGATGCTAACATGCTATTTACCGGCGGTGCTAAAGCAGACATGGCACAGAGATGTATGGATAACCTGCAGATGCATTTGCAACGATAAAGTCAACGAAATCACAAAGGTGAGTTTTGTTGATTTTGACTGCCAGCTAATCGATGCTAACATGCTACGCTAATCGATGCTAACATGCTATTTACCGGCGGTACTAAAGCAGACATGGCACAGAGATGTATGGATAACCTGCAGATGCATTTGCAACGATAGTCAACGAAATCACAAAGGTGAGTTTTGTTGATGTTGACTGCCAGCTAATCGATGCTAACATGCTACGCTAATCGATGCTAACATGCTATTTACCGGCAGTGCTAAGGCAGACATGGCACAGATATGTATTAATAACCTGCAGATGCATTTGCAACGATTAAGTCAACGAAATCACAAAGGTGAGTTTTGTTGATGTTGACTGCCAGCTAATCGATGCTAACATGCTACGCTAATCGATGCTAACATGCTATTTACCGGCGGTGCTAAAGCAGACATGGCACAGAGATGTATGGATAACCTGCAGATGCATTTGCGACGATAAAGTCAACGAAATCACAAAGGTGAGTTTTGTTGATGTTGACTGCCAGCTAATCGATGCTAACATGCTACGCTAATCGATGCTAACATGCTATTTACCGGCGGTGCTAAAGCAGACATGGCACAGAGATGTATGGATAACCTGCAGATGGATTTGCAACGATAAAGTCAACGAAATCACAAAGGTGAGTTTTGTTGATGTTGACTGCCAACTAATCGATGCTAACATGCTACGCTAATCGATGCTAACATGCTATTTACCGGCGGTGCTAAGGCAGACATGGCACAGAGATGTATGGATAACCTGTAGATGCATTTCCAACGATAGTCAACGAAATCACAAAGGTGAGTTTTGTTGATGTTGACTGCCAGCTAATCGATGCTAACATGCTATGCTAATCGATGCTAACATGCTATTTACCGGCGGTGCTAAAGCAGACATGGCACAGAGATGTATGGATAACCTACAGATGCATTTGCAACGATAAAGTCAACGAAATCACAAAGGTGAGTTTTGTTGATGTTGACTGCCAGCTAATCGATGCTAACATGCTACGCTAATCGATGCTAACATGCTATTTACCGGCGGTGCTAAGGCAGACATGGCACAGAGATGTATGGATAACCTGTAGATGCATTTGCAACTATATTACGTTTCCTTCCACCCACATTTAATGCGAAACAAACACTTACCAATCGACGGATTTAAGTTGCTCCAGTGTCAAAAGATGCGAAAGTCCTGATCGTTTGGTCCGCACATTTTACCGGCGATGCTAACGCTGCTATTTCGGCCATGCTATGGCTATGAATAGCGTCAATAGCTATCCGCTCAATAGCTTCAGTTTCTTCTTCAATATTTTCATACTCCAACCATCCGTTTCAATACATGCGTAATCTGTTGAATCGCTTAAGTCGCTGAAATCCGAGTTTGAATCCGAGCTAATGTCACTATATCTTGCTGTGGTATTCCCATTGTTTGTTTACATTGGCAGCACTGTATGACGTCACAGGGAAATGGCCAGTGTCTTCGCAGAGAGCCGAAAAAAAAGGAACTTTAAAGCTTTATTTAGGGATATTCCGAGATCGGTAAAATTTTGAAAAAAACTTCAAAAAATACAACAAGCCACTGGGAACTGATTTTTATTGATTTTAACCCTTTTGAAATTGTGATAATGTTCCCCTTTAATTATAACGGGAACACTAAATTGGCCCTAGTGTGTGAATGTGAGTGTGAATGTTGTCTGTCTATCTGTGTTGGCCCTGCGATGAGGTGGCGACTTGTCCAGGGTGTACCCTGCCTTCCACCCGATTGTAGCTGAGATAGGCGCCAGCGCCCCCCGCGACCCCGAAAGGGAATAAGCGGTAGAAAATAGATGGATGGACAATCTGTTGAAAAGAATGCGATCGTTGTTTGCAGTGCAGAGTTTTGCCGTGACAATAAATCCTTACATTTCCGGGGTGTAAGCCCCACCGATCTAATTTATGGACACATTTCATTTTATACATATTGGCCCATAAGTCTATAAGAAGCAGCAGGTGTACACATTAAAACATGAAATATTTACACATGCACTTGTTTTTGGGCTGCGTTGTGTGCATTTTGTTGTTTCTTCTCCACGATGAGGGTGAGTCCATAACGCTCTAAATGGTTGACGCGAACAAATTTATTTACTGGAATGGACCCAGGCTGTCTTTAATTACATCGAAGTAGAATAGCTGCTATCCATACATGCACAATATGTATGATTTAATACTCTTTTCTTGTTCTCACGTTTTTTTTTAGTACCTGTATGTAAAAATACAAATAAATATTCTCCTCCTCGGCTTCACATATTGGCCCACAAGTCTATAAGCAGCAGCAGGTGTACACATTAAAACATGCAATATTTACACAGACACTTATTTTTGGGCTGCGTTGTGTGCATTTTGTTGTTTCTTCTCCACAATGAGGGTGAGTCCATAACGCTCTAAATGGTTGACGCGAACAGATTTATTTACTGGAATGGACTCAGGCTGTCTTTAATTACATCGAAGTGGAGTGGCTGCTATCTATACATGCACAATATGTATTATTTAATACTCTTTTCTTGTTGTACTCACGTTTTTTTTCAGTTGCTGTATATAAAAATACAAATAAATATTCTCCTCCTCAGGCGGGTCAGCTTTTTTTTTCGGGGCCGGTTTGATCATCTTTCGTTGTGTGCATTTCGTCGTTTCTTCTCCACAATGAGGGTGAGTCCATAAGGCTTTAAATGGTTGACGCGAACAGATTTATTTACTGGAATGGACTCAGGCTGTCTTTAATTACATCGAAGTGGAGAAGCTGCTATCTATACATGCACAATATGTATTATTTAATACTCTTTTCTTGTTGTTCTCACGTTTTTTTTCAGTTGCTGTATATAAAAATACAAATAAATATTCTCCTTCTCAGAGGGGTCAGCTTTTTTTTTCGGGGCCGGTTTGATCATCTTTCGTTGTGTGCATTTTGTTGTTTCTTCTCCACAATGAGGGTGAGTCCATAACGCTCTAAATGGTTGACGCGAACAGATTTATTTACTGGAATGGACTCAGGCTGTCTTTAATTACATCGAAGTGGAGTAGCTGCTATCTATACATGCACAACATGTATTGTTTAATACTTTTTTCTAGTTGTTCTCACGTTTTATTTCAGTTGCTGTATATAAAAATACAAATAAATATTCTCCTCCTCAGGCGGGTCAGCTTTTTTTTTCGGGGCCGGTTTGATCATCTTTCGTTGTGTGCATTTCGTCGTTTCTTCTCCACAATGAGGGTGAGTCCATAAGGCTTTAAATGGTTGACGCGAACAGATTTATTTACTGGAATGGACTCAGGCTGTCTTTAATTACATCGAAGTGGAGTGGCTGCTATCCATACATGCACAATATGTATTATTTAATACTCTTTTCTTGTTGTTCTCACGTTTTTTTTCAGTTGCTGTATATAAAAACACAAATAAATATTCTCCTTCTCATGCCGACTAGTTTTTTTTTCGGGGCCAGTTCGATTATCTTTTGTTGTGTGCATTTTGTCGTGCCATCTCCACGATGAGGGTGAGTCCATAATGCTGAAAATGGTTGAGGCGAATAGATTTAGTTACTGGAATGCTCTCAGGGTGTTTTTAATTACATCGAAGCGAAAAAGCTGGTATCTATACATGCACAATAAGTATTATGTATTACTCTTTTGTAGTTGTTCTCATGTAAAAGAATATTCTCATCCTCATGCCAGCCAGCCTTTTTCGGGGCCGGTTTGATCTTCTTCCGTTGTGGGGCTGCATTGTGTGCATTTTGTTGTTTTTTTCTCCACCATAAGTTACATTTAAAGTGGAGTAGCTGCTATCTAAACACGCGGAATATGTATTATTTATTGCTCGTTTCTGTTTGTTCTCACATTTTATTTTGGTCGCTGTATGTTAAAATATAAAAAAAATATCCTCCTGCTCTTTTCGGGGCCAGTTTGATCTTCCTCCCTTGTGGAGCTGCGTTGTGTGCATTTTGTTGTTTCTTCTCCACGATGAGGGTGAGTCCATAATGCTCTAAATGGTTGACGCGAACAGATTTATTTACTGGAATCGACTCAGGTTGTATTTAATTACATCAGAGTTGTTTTCACGTTTTATTTCGGTTGCTGTATTTAAGTATCTGTACTGCAACTGCATCATTTCCCTATCAGCGGATGAATAAAATCTTCCTATACTACCCCGATGTGTTTTGGTGACACCTAGTGGTCAAAATAATACCATACTCTCATGATGAAATGGAATGATCCAGACACTTTTGTCACTGAATACTTTCTATTAAGCATGTGTCTTGGAGACTTTGTCCATGTAAGTGTTATGCAACTGAGATTATGTTATGCTTGTTTATATTGACAAGTGTCATGTTTTAGACTGCAGTAGTGTTTAATGAAGGATGCTTATCATGTATGTCTAGCTTGTGTGCTATTGTGTGCTTAGCCTTTGTGTAACTGCTAGCTCCTACTAGCCTATAAACTACCATGTTTACCTTTTGTATGTATTTTATTGGATACCTGAATGCATGAAGGACAAGCTACACATTTTACAAAATAAGCATATCCAGCAAGTAGCAGTGTTGTTAAGTGATGAACAAGAAATATAAGCTACAAACATAATAAAACGTTCACTTACTGTACAACGTCTGCTGTCACTGGGATGCCTATTTATGGGATTTTCATATGACCCAGTTTAGATGAAGAATTAATCGTAATCCTTATGCAGGTAAAAAAAAATATGTTTACTTTTTGTATTTATTTTACTTAAGTACAAGATAAGACCAGCATTGTGTGCTTATTGGAGGACAATTGAATGTTAATTGTTGCACAAGTAAACACGTTGCACAACTGCTTCTATCGGAGCTTATATAAGCCGATATCATCAGATACTCTGCAAAAAGTCAGTCTTCAAAAAAAAGGGAAAAAAATAATACAAAAATGAGGGGTATTTTATTTGAATTAAGCAAAATTATCTGCCAATAGAAGAAGAAGATTGGGCTTGTCAACAGTTTCCAAAGCAAGTAAAATCAGCTAACCCAAAACTACATTAAAATAAGTATATTCTCACTATTAACAACTATACTACTACACGAGTACGTATTTTCTATTGTTTAATTCAAAATAAAACGTCAAAGTCCATTTGGCTGTCATCCGATTTAATTTGAGACACAATTGTGTCAAAGTCATGATTTTTTTTCATGCTTGAAATAAAAAATTATTACTTTTAAAAAAAGTACTTTTGTACTTGTGAGTGTTGATGACGTGGCTTTGCAACAGTTGACATTCTAATTTCAAGCATGTTTTACTCAAATTAAGTCATAAAATCTCAGCAACAAGCTGTAATATCTTACTGTGATCATTTAGGACCAAAACCCTTAAAACAACTAAAACACTAACATAAAATCTGCTTAGTGATGTCATGTCTTGTGATCATGTTTTGTTTAGTTATGTTCTGTTTTGCTTAAGACTCCATTGTTTCCTATTTTTGCACGTCCTTGTTTGTTTTGTTTCCATGACTACCCATTAGTTTTCACCTGTCCTCATGTCACGCACCTGTCTCAGATTTTGCACTCGCACACCTGTCACTAATCATGACTATTATTTAAAGCGAAAGTTGCCAAGAAGTCAGCCTGGCGACTTTACCTCCACTCTGCTTCATGCCATGTTTACGATTCACGCTGCTTGTTTCATACTTCCATGCCAAGTAAGTTTTTGTTTATTGTTCCTAGTTTCTGCCTTTGTGCAAGTTTTTTTTCATTAGTCAAGTTTGTTCTCCGCCATTGTGCGCGCCTTTTTGTTTACTTTTTTTTTTGTATTTATAGTGTTAAAATAAAAGATGTCATTACCTTCACGCCTTGCCCGCTCCAACTTTCCTTTGCATTCCGGAAAAACAAACCCCAAAGTCCAGTGGGAAAAATTATCTTATCAGCCAGAAAATAAGCAAATATCACCCTTATTTGAAATATATAATTTTACTTAGATTTCAGTTTTTGCAGCGTACCGGATATCAGATCGGGACAGCTCTACAAAAAATGTGTGTTTTTATTGCCCTCGTATTGACTGGTAACACAGTCCATATATATATATATATATATATATATATATATATATATATATATATATATATATATATATGTCTTGATTGGATTATCCAGAGAATAGTGCTCGATACCGTGGTAGCGCGCAATATGTAGGTGTGGGAAAAAATCACAAGACTACTTCATCTCTACAGAACTGTTGAGGGAACCCCTCATGAAACAGTTCTGTAGAGATGAAGTAGTCTTGTGATTTTTTCCCACACCTACATATATATATATATATATATATATATATATATATATATATATATATATATATATATATATCTGTTATGATCCGGTGCCTGGATCATATGTTATTTGGATTTTGAGTTTGTTTACGCACTTCCTTGTTTGTTCTGTTACCATAGTTTCTGATTTGTTCCACCTACTCCTTGTACCCTGACATGCACCTGTGTTTGTTGATTACCATCCTGATTTAAGCCTGCCTCCTTTGTTCTCTCCTTCTCGCTTCGTAGTTTTGTTCTTGCTAGCTTCTGCGCTACGCTTCAGTATTTTCTAGCTCCCATGCTAGCTCTTTGCTTTACCCTTTTGTGCCTAGTGCAAGTTTTCTGTTTATAGTCTGTTCCTTAGTTTAAATAAATCATTACTTCTTACCTTACGCTGTGTCCGAGCCCGAACTGCACCTTGAAAGGTGCAGTTCACCATACCAAGGTAACGTCACACCATCCATCTATTTTATATATACACATTTTTTTGTTTTTCTCAAATTCAGATAAACCGGAGGTTGACCAGCCTTGTACTCTCTACCAAGCCCTCGTTCAACCAAGGCACACTTTGAGCAACACTTTCTATTCACGAAAATAAACACATGTTTTGGATTATATTAAGCAGGTGTTCCTAACGACGTGTCAGGCCAGTGCATATTTAATGTGATCAGTCGCAGTGATTAGTTAATTGAAATTGTTTTGGTTTTAATTAGGTTCTCTAATCAGGGTGCAACCAAATGAAATGAATGGATGCAGGTGATGCAATCACCGTATGCTTGTAATTGCTTTATTTCGACGCAAAAAAAAAAAGAAGCAACAAAAGACATAGCCTACTCGCAATTAGGCGATTGTCGTGTTCCCAACCCAACCCAACCCAAACCAACCGCCGAGCTGATCTATTGAAGAAAATAGGTTCCGGGGCTGCTGTTTGGTATTCACCACAAACAAGAAGTACCCAATCTGCCTGCCCCTTCACTGAATATGTAAGTGACCTGAAAAGGCTCCCCCTTCTCTCCCGTTCTCTCGCAGCAATGGTACTGCTTGAAATTCCAACTAGACGCCGTTCCCTCAGGATGAGCTTTATGCAGTGTAAACCCACAGAGCTCGGTCTGTCGTTCTGCTGTACCGGCTGCTTTGTCAGAGGTCTCTTTAATCAAACAGACACCGTATATCACAGACTTCCCCAGCATCCATATGTATGGGCTCACACATTAGATATATGGCTTTACAGCATCGGCCGAGATAACACAATAACCTTCTGGAGATGCATATGCACGTATTCGTACACAAAAATGAAACGGGGAAACATGGTTGTGATATGATATGAAGTCAGCAAACAATCAATCAATCAATCAATCAATGTTTACTTATATAGCCCTAAATCACTAGTGTCTCAAAGGGCTGCACAAACCACTACGACATCCAGTGGGACGTCGGTGACAATGATGACTATGAGAACCTTGGAGAGGAGGAAAGCAATGGATGTCGAGCGGGTCTAACATGATACTGTGAAAGTTCAGTCCATAATGGATCCAACACAGTCGCGAAAGTCCAGTCCAAAGCGGATCCAACACAGCAGCGAGAGTCCCGTTCACAGCGGAGCCAGCAGGAAACCATCCCAAGCGGAGGCGGATCAGCAGCGCAGAGATGTCCCCAGCCGATACACAGGCGAGCAGTACATGGCCACCGGATCGGACCGGACTCCCTCCACAAGGGAGAGTGGGACATAGAAGAAAAAGAAAAGAAACGGCAGATCAACTGGTCTAAAAAAGGGAGTCTATTTAAAGGCTAGAGTATACAAATGAGTTTTAAGGTCAGACTTAAATGCTTCTACTGAGGTGGCATCTCGAACTGTTACCGGGAGGGCATTCCAGAGTACTGGAGCCCGAAATGAAAAAGCTCTACAGCCCGCAGACTTTTTTTGGGCTTTGGGAATCACTAATATGCACATATACGTACATATACGCACACAAAAATGCACGGGGAAACATGGTTGTGATATGATATAAAGTCAGCAAACAATGGGTCTATTCCTCCTATGAAGCGCTTCTAACAAAATATCCGAAAACCTGTTTAAGTATTCAGTGTATGTAATGTGATAACAAGCACATTCATGGTATTATAAAAAAAAAAAAAACAACACCGGTGAAGTTGGCACGCCGTGTATGTGGTAAATAAATAAAAAATACAATGATTTGCAAATCCTTTTCAACATTTATTCAATTGAACGCACTGCAAAGACAAGGTTGTTAAATGTTCGAATTGAGAAACATTATTCCGGGCAAATATTAGCTCATTTGGAATTTGGAAAAAAAGACTGAGAAAGTTGAGGAATGCTCGTCAAACACTTATTTTGAACATCCCATAGGTCAAGGGTAGGGAACCTATGGCTCTAGAGCCAGATGTGGCTCTTTTGATGACTGCATCTGGCACTCTGATAAATCTTAGCTGACATTGCTTAACATGATAAGTAATGAATAATTCCGCTGGTAATCAGTGTCAAAAATAACGTTCAAAATATAAAACATTCTCATGCATTTTCATCCATCCATCCGGTTTTTCTACCGCACCGGTTCAAGAAGTCTCATTAATGGAAAGAAGTGTTTTATTTATTTTTGCTTAGCCTCAGAATAACAATGTTATTAAAAAGAATAAGAGACTTATTTTACTCTAAAAATATTGGTATTTCTTAAAAATGTTTTCAGTGTTAAAAAAAAAAAAAATTATATGGCTCTTACGGAAATACATTATTTAAAATATTTGGCTTTCATGGCTCTCTTAGCCAAAAAGGTTCCCGACCCTTGCCATAGGTGGACAGGCTAATTGGGAACTGGTGTGTGTAATGATTGAGTAAAAAAAGCAGTTTCCACGAAATTCACAAACAAGGATAAGGCGAAGGTCACCACTTTTTGAACAAATGCCTGAGCAAATTGATTAGGAGCAACATTTCTCAACCAACTGTTGCAAGGAATAGTCATTTCCCCATCTACGGTCCATAATACCATCAAAAGGTTCAGAGGATCTGGAGAAATCACTGCACGTAAGCCAAAAACCAACATTGAATGCCCGTGACCTTCAATCAAAAAGCGACATCAGTGTGTAAGGGTTCAGGAACACTTCAGAAAACCACTCTCAGTAACTACAGTTGGTTTCTACATTTGTAAGTGCGACTAAAAGTACACTATGCAAGGCCAAAGCCATTTATCAACAACACCCAGAAACGCTTCGCTGGGCCCGAGCTCATCTAAGTTGGACTGATGCGAAGATATAAGTGTTTTGTGGTCTGACAAGTCAAAATTTCAAATTGTTATAGACGTAATGTATAGAAGCCAGCATCTGTGAGGGTATGGGGGTTTATTAGTACTCAAGGCATGGGTAACTTACACATCTGTGGAGGCACCCTTAATGCTGAAAGGTACATACAGGTTTTGGAGCAAGATATGTTGCCATCCAAGCAACGTCTCTTTCATGGACGCCCCTGCTTATTTCAGCAAAGCCACATTCTGCACGTGTTACAACAGAGTGGCTTCCTAGTAAAAGAGTGCGGGTACTAGACTGGCCTGCTTGTAGTCCAGACCTGTCTTCCATTGAAAATATGTGGCGCACAATGAAGCATTAAATAACACAGCGGAGATCCCAGACTGTTCAAATTAAGCTGTACATCAAGCAAGAACGGGAAATAATTCCACCTGAAAAGCTTAAAAAAATTGGTCTCCTCAGTTCCCAAACGTTAACTAAATGTTGTTAAAAGGAAAGGCCATGTAACACAGTGGTAAAATGCCCTTGTGCCAACTTTTTTGCAATGTGTTGCTGCCATTAAAGTGTAAGTTAATGATTATTTGCAAAAAAATTGAATATAAGTTGAAAAGGATTTGCAAATCATTGTATTCTGTTTTTATTTACAATGTACACAACATGTTAACTTCACTGGTTTTGGGTTTTGTATATTTATCTTCCTTGCTCATTTTAAGGATATGGCGGTTTAGTAATTTCACAGACGTTCGCTATTTCCTTCAACAACAACAACTGCTACTCATGGCAGACTTGATGAGAGCCAACAACGACTACTCTGTGACGAATTTGATCCCGAACCTTATGTTCTGGAGCATGAATACATGAAGGACGAACTACCAGTTTTAGAAATAAGCAGATCCAGCAAATAGCAGTGTTGCTAAGTGTTTAACTAGAAATACAAACTACAAACATAATAACATAATCACTTGGTGTATGATGTCTGCTGTCACTAGGATGCCAACCTATGGGATGTTCATATATTTCCGTTTAGATGAAGAATTAATCATGATCCTTATGCAGGCTAAAGAACTAAACACAAAAAAAGTGTGTCTTTCTCACCATATACCAGTCTAAGTTGAATTTCAAAGTTGACCAACTTCTTATGGCCACAACGTCTCCCGTCCAAAGGCAAAACCCAGTAACTCAATTTTGGTCAAAACTGAGCTGATAATAATTTTGGAGTTCCTATGTGATATGCTTTACATTAGTGTATGCGATATTGTAATTTGTTCCGTAAGTAAGCGGTTACGCGCATGGCAGGACCTAGCAACTACCACATAACGGCGTAGATACGACAGAAAAACCTAGTATCTCAAGGGACCAATCGGAGCTTCTTTGTCAGTGGCCTTTAATGAGACATTTGCACGAATGGGGGCCGACGGTCAACCTGATTATGTGATATTATGGCACCTGGGGGATATTTGGAAGATTGGCCCAGGACGTTGCAAGCACCTTCATTAAATGTATTGTTCTTGATTCTTCCCCTTGCATATTCTTTTGGGCAGATAACTGTGGAGGTCAAAATAAAAACTGGACGCTGTACACGGCTCTTGCCCAATGTGCAAACGCAGAATGGGGCCCACCCGAGATTGTGATAAAATATCTGGAGGAAGGGCACACGTTCATGAGAGCAGATTCAATCCATGGCTCAATCGGCAAGAAAACGAAAGCTCAAGAGAACATCTATACGTTTGATGACTTTGTAGATCTTTGTAAGACGGCATCAAGATAGATTGGTTTTCCTTTGTTTTCTCAAAATCAGCTAGAAGTGAGTTACCAGGTTTTGCCTTTGGACGGGAGACCTTCTACTATACAGGTGAGAGGCATGATATATAATCTGGAATGAACTTTTACCAACTCAGAGGCGATGCAGATACTCACCGGCTCAGTATATCAATGTATGTAGCTGCATAAGCTAGTTAAGCGCCGCCAAAAGTAGTTCCTCGATGTTAATACACAAGATGTGAATGGGAGAATTGTTGGCTGTTTTTGGAGGGTTTTATTGGCACAATAGAGAACTCAAATTAGCTGCGTTATTAGCCACCTCGTTTTTGGCATATATCAAGAACTAGATTGCTGACAAAAGAAAAACATGCATGTTCGAGTATTACATAGAAATTGTGTATGATGTTAAAAAACTAAAACAAATTTCCTTTAATGTATACTGTACATCCCCTGAAGAGTAGGGAAATCTTTGAAACAGGCTTGTAGGGATGAAATAGCCTCTGTGTTTTTTCCTGACCTACTTATATAAAATTAAAGTAAAGGTACCAATGATTGTCACGCACACTAAGTGTGTTGAAATTGGTCCTCTGCATTTGAACCAGTGAACAGCAGTGGTGGAGGCGCCCGGGAATAATTTTTGGTGAATAAACCCCTAATTCCAACCTTTGATGCTGAGTACCAAACAGGGAGGCAATAGGTCCCATTTTTATAGTCGTTGGTATGACTCGGCCGGGGTTTGAACTCACAACCTACCGATCTCAGGGCGGACACTCTAACCACAAGGTGTGTGTATATATATATATATATATATATATATATATATATATATATATATATATATATATATATATATATATATATATATATACATATATATATATATATATACATACACATATATATATATATTATATATATATATATATATATATATATATATATATATATACATACACATATATATATATATATATATATATATATATATATATCCATCCATCCATTTCCCACCGCTTATTCCCTTTTGGGGTCGCGGGGGGCGCTGGCGCCTATCTCAGCTACAATCGGCCGGAAGGCGGGGTACACCCTGGACAAGTCGCTACCTCATCGCAGGGCCAACACAGATAGACAGACAACATTCACACACTAGGGCCAATTTAGTGTTGCCAATCAACCTATCCCCAGGTGCATGTCTTTGGAAGTGGGAGGAAGCCGGAGTACCCGGAGGGAACCCACGCATTCACGGGGAGAACATGCAAACTCCACACAGAAAGATCCCGAGCCTGGATTTGAACCCAGGACTGCAGGAACTTCTTATTGTGAGGCACTAACCCCTCTCCCACTGTGAAGCCCATACACATATATATATATATATATATATATATATATATATATATATATATATATATATATATATATATATACACACACATATATATGTATATATATGTACATACACATATATATATACATACACACACATATATATACACACACACACACACACACACACACACATATATATATATGCATATACCATATGTAAAGTGTTAGGTCAAGTCGCACTTAACTAGAATTAAGTCCTATTGCGAAAAAGCATTTTGTTGAGTATTGTTTTCGGACAAACCAACAATAGAGGTTTGTGCCACCATATACTGTATTTATATTTATTGTGCGTAAGCTTATTGTTTTATGAGGGTGTGGATAATCACCCAACTGGGAGCCAAATTGGATGCTGCATAATAAGTGATGTTGTTTTCGGATTAGAAGAAGGACTTATGGTCGGGGTTGGAGTGGAGTAAGTACCATAAGCTGCGGTGTGGAGTTCAGTGGTTACTTTCTGCAGACCCGCACCGATGACGTGACGCGGTGCAGGAAGATGTGGCCAAAAGTCTGTTCCCACCGGGGTAAGTGTGAGTCCGCTAAATGGTGAGTGCTCCTGGTGCATCAGTGCATGTATAACCACATCGGTTTTGTGCTATGTGTGTAAAGTGCATGGCTGAAAGTGTTGTTTTTACAGCACATTGTTCTTTTGATAGTCAAACTTTCTCATTCCTGACATTTTTTTTTAACCGACACAATAACTATAGAAGATATTACACCAAAATAAAACCCTACCTATCAGTAGTAAAAGAGACAGTGTTTCAGATCAGCCCCAAAATATACCACTTATTCCTTATCCTGTGTAAGAGGTAAGACATACCATTTGGTGTTTTGTTTTGCAATATTATGCAACTTTTATCTTCCTTCTGGTACCTGCTGATCTGTATTTGGGCTCTGCATGAATTCTGGAAAATTGCGCAAGTCCGCCTTTGTAGTCTGTGTGGACACCGTGATCGATATGTTTCTTATTTTTCTCTATATTCTTGTTATGGGACATTCATCCTCCGCTGTTGCTTTTTCTAACATAAAGTAGTGTAAAGTTCTCACTTATATATGTCAATAAACTCGCCATTTTTATTTATTTTTTTTCCCTTGGCCTCAGTCTGCACCCCCACTCCAGGGCCTAGGCTAAGACCGATTTTTTAATTTTATTTTAATCTTCTATTTTTTACCTGTATGTCATCTTTTTTGTAAGGGGCGCTGGAAGCCGGCAGACCCGTCAGCGATCCAGTTCTGTCTCCCTGTAATGTTTCTCTGATCTTGAATGGGATTGTGCTGAAAACTGTAATTTTCCTGAAGGAACTCTCCTGATGGAATAAATAAAGTACTATCTATCTATCTATTAAAGCGCTAAAACATACCGGTGTAGTGAGTTTACATTATTCACCCAAGGAACTTTAGTTATTAGAAAGTTCCGGTCGGACGGTTTTTCTCGGGATGCATTACCGGTGTTGTTATTGCACTAGTGAGCCACAGATGAGGAGATGCTGCTCCGTTATTGATTTAAGTAAAGTCTGAATGTCATTAAAACAGTTAGCTCCATCTTTTGACACTTCTTCCACTCTCGTCCTTGCACGCTACACCGCTACAACAAAGATGATGGAGGTGAGCCACGTAAATAGGACTGCCCACATAACGGTGCATCCTGAAGTGACTGTCAGAAATTGGCTTGAAGATGATCTGTAAAACATAATCCAAGCAACATTTTGACCAAAGAACCACAATTGCATGTTATGTTTTGTTCTTTTCTGGATGGAGAGAAAATGCTCCGTTATTGTTTTAAGTAAAGTCTGTGTCGCGCGATGCGCGCATGTTGGTGCGCGTTTTGTCACCCCAGGATGCAAGAGGACCAGATTGGACGAGATTGGCAGGTAAGAGCTTGTTTTAATACAAAAAGGATGATGACACTGGTACAAAGCAGACGAAATGAACAAAAGAAAGGCGCGTGCCGAACACACGGGAAGCTAAAGCTAACTAGCAGAGAGTCAAGAGTCCAGAACAAACGTGCCGGGCGCACGGGGAGCTAAGATAAAACGTAGCACGGAACAAGACATAGGAAGATAACCACGTGAACGTTGCTTACCGCAAACAAAAGATCCAGGCTGAACGAAGGGAGAAGGCAGGCTTAAATACAGGCAGTAATCAAAACACGGGTGCTCGTCAACCGAAAGTAGCAGGTGGAACAAATACGAAACCATGACTAACGGAACAAACAAGGAAGTGCACAAACTAAGAATCGGAGGAGTCCAAAACAAATCAAGAATACAGAAGGACTCAAAAACCGAAATTAAAATGTTATCCTGGTAGCGGATCTCAACAGTCTGGATGTCATTAAAACAGTCAGCTCTATCTTTTGACACTTCTTCCACTTCCGTCCTTGCACGCTACACCGCTACAACAGAGATGACGGGGAGAAGACGCTGCCGAAGGTGAGCCACGTAAATAAGACCGACCACAAAACGGCGCATCCGGAAGCGACTGTTAGAAAGCGGCTTAAAGATGATCCATAAAACAATCTATGCAAAATGTCGACCAAATAACCACCATTACATGTTATGTAGACCTCAAGGAAGTGTTTTATATTTAGAAAAAAATTAAAATATGACTACTGTAATGCGCCCTACAATCTGGTGTGCCTTATATATGAAAAAAGTTCAAAACTAGACCAGCTCCTTATAATCCGGAAAATACGGTACTTTAACTACCATCTAGTTTCTACTTTTATGCCTGTGCGGTATATAACGAGTAAAACAACAAACTGTATTATTTTTGCATTTTTTGTTGAAATCCTGTGCTTTTTTTTTTCTGTAGGTTAACAATATTAAAAGAAATATATAAAACATTGATAACAGATTTATAAATTCACATGTTGATTCATTCCCTCCCGGTACTCCGGCTTCCTCCCACCTCCAAAGACTATGCACCTGGGGATAGGTTGATTGGCAACACTAAATGGTCCTTAATGTGTGAATGTGAGTGTGAATGTTGTCTATCTATCTATGTTGGCCCTGCGATGAGGTGGCGACTTGTCCAGGGTGTACGCCGCCTTCCGACCAATTGTAGCTGAGATGGCCACCAGCGACCCCAAAGGGAATAAGCGGTAGGAAATGGATGGATGTTGATTCAGGGCAGCACGGTGGACCAGGGGTCAGTGCATGTGCCTCACAATACGAAGGTCCTGAGTAGTCCTGAGTTCAATCCCGGGTTTGGGATCTTTCTGTGTGGAGTTTGCATGTTCTACCCGGGACTTTGTGGTTTCCCTCCGGGTACTCCGGCTTCCTCCCACCTCCAAAGACATGCAGCTGAGATTGGCTCCAGCAAACGCAGTAGAAAATTGATGGATGGATGGACGGACAAGTTGATTCAATGGTGTTTGGAAAAATAAACCAAAGTACCCTCTGAAAGAATAACTTACTTATAGTTGCCAAAAATTCTGGCATTTTCAAGAAAATCACAAAATAAGCCCGCGGAATCCTGGACAGACTGATTTACATATGGTACAATATTAAAATGGTACTTCAAACGTTTCATAAACAGACCATAGTCCATCCATCTATATAGATTATGTTCCATTTCGCTGTTTGAAAGGGATGCAAAAAGCTGGCAATAACAATGCAGTGTGAAAGCATCTACAGGGAGAATAGCGACTGCCCATTGTTGAGTCACCGCATTAAGCCCTGGAAGCATCTGGCATTATCTCCACAACATCTGGCCATCCGAGATCCACCCCCACGTAAGTGAACTGACAACTACTTAGTAAGATACAGACAGAATCCAGGTACTAAGTGCAGCAAAAACATGACAATGAACAGACTCGGCTGCCAACCTTCTCCATCATCACCGTAAACGGTATCCTAGGTAACATACTCCTTACAAGCTTTCCAGAGGTGGGTAGTAACGCCCTACGTTTACTCCGTTACATCTACTTGAGTAACTTTTGGGATACATTGTACTTCTAAGAGTAGTTTTAATGCAACATACTTTTACTTTTACTTAAGTATATTTACATAATAGAAACGCTACCTTTACTCCATTTATCAACATTCAGCTCGCTACTCGCTATGATTTTTATCGATCTGTTAATGCACGCTTTGTTTGTTTGATTTGTCAGACAGACCTTCAAAGTAGGATCTATCACATGACTGCGTTTCACCAATCAAATGCAGTCACTGGTGACGTTTGACCCCGTTTCACCCATCAAATGCATTCACTGGTGACGTTTGACTCCGTTTCACCAATCAAATGCAGTCACTGGTGACGATTGACTCCGTTTCACCAATCAAATGCAGTCACTGGTGACGTTTGACCCCGTTTCACCCATCAAATGCATTCACTGGTGACGTTTGACTCCGTTTCACCAATCAAATGCAGTCACTGGTGATGTGGGACTCTGTTTCAACAATCAAATGCAGTCACTGGTGACGTTTGACTCCGTTTCACCCATCAAATGCAGTCACTGGTGACGTTTGACTCCGTTTCACCCATCAAATGCAGTCACTGGTGACGTTTGACTCCGTTTCACCAATCGAATGCAGTCACTGGTGACGTTTGACTCCTTTTCACCAATCAAATGCAGTCACTGGTGACGTTTGACTCCATTTCACCCATCAAATGCAGTCACTGGTGACGTTTGACTCCATTTCACCCATCAAATGCAGTCACTGGTGAGTATTTGACTCCGTTTCACCAATCAAATGCAGTCACTGGTGACGGTTGACTCTGTTTCACCAATCAAATGCAGTCACTGGTGACGTTTGACTCCGTTTCACCAATCAAATTTAGTCACTGGTGACGTTTGACTCCGTTTCTCCAATCAAATGCAGTCACTGGTGACGTGTGACCCTGTTTACCAATCAAATGCAGTCACTGGTGACGATTGACTCCGTTTCACCAATCAAATGCAGTCACTGGTGACGTTTGACTCCGTTTCACCAATCGAATGCAGTCACTGGTGACGTTTGACTCCGTTTCACCCATCAAATGCAGTCACTGGTGACGTTTGACTCCGTTTCACCAATCGAATGCAGTCACTGGTGACGTTTGACTCCGTTTCACCCATCAAATGCAGTCACTGGTGACGTTTGACTCCGTTTCACCAATCAAATGCAGTCACTGGTGACGGTTGACTCCGTTTCACCAATCAAATGCAGTCACTGGTGATGTTTGACTCCGTTTCACCAATCAAATTTAGTCACTGGTGACGGTTGACTCCGTTTCACCAATCAAATGCAGTCACTGGTGACGTTTGACTCCGTTTCACCCATCAAATGCAGTCACTGGTGACGTTTGACTCCGTTTCACCCATCAAATGCATTCACTGGTGACGTGTGTTACCGTTTCACCCATCAAATGCAGTCACTGGTGACGTTTGACTCCGTTTCACCCATCAAATGCAGTCACTGGTGACGTTTGACTCCGTTTCACCCATCAAATGCATTCACTGGTGACGTGTGTTACCGTTTCACCAATCGAATGCAGTCACTGGTGACGTTTGACTCCGTTTCACCAATCAAATGCAGTCACTGGTGACGTTTGACTCCGTTTCACCAATCAATTTTAGTCACTGGTGACGTTTGACTCCGTTTCACCAATCAAATGCATTCACTGATGACGTTTGACTCCGTTTCACCCATCAAATGCAGTCACTGGTGACGTTTGACTCCGTTTCACCCATCAAATGCATTCACTGGTGACGTGTGTTACCGTTTCACCCATCAAATGCAGTCACTGGTGACGTGTGTTACCGTTTCACCAATCGAATGCAGTCACTAGTGACGTTTGACTCTGTTTCACCAATCAAATGCAGTCACTAGTGACGTTTGACTCCGTTTCACCAATCAAATGCAGTCACTGGTGACGTTTGACTCCGTTTCACCCATCAAATGCAGTCACTGGTGACGTTTGACTCCGTTTCACCAATCAAATTTAGTCACTGGTGACGTTTGACTACGTTTCACCAATCAAATGCAGTCACTGGTGACGTTTGACTCCGTTTCACCAATCAAATGCAGTCACTGGTGACGTTTGACTCCGTTTTACCCATCAAATGCAGTCACTGGTGACGTTTGACTCCGTTTCACCCATCAAATGCAGTCACTGGTGACGGTTGACTCCGTTTCACCAATCAAATGCAGTCACTGGTGACGTTTGACTCCGTTTCACCAATCGAATGCAGTCACTGGTGACGTTTGACTCCGTTTCACCAATCGAATGCAGTCACTGGTGACGTTTGACTCCGTTTCACCAATCGAATGCAGTCACTGGTGACGTTTGACTCCGTTTCACCCATCAAATGCAGTCACTGGTGACGTTTGACTCCGTTTCACCCATCAAATGCAGTCACTGGTGACGTTTGACTCCATTTCACCAATCAAATGCATTCACTGGTGACGTTTGACTCCGTTTCACCAATCAAATGCAGTCACTGGTGACGTTTGACTCCGTTTCACCAATCGAATGCAGTCACTGGTGACGTTTGACTCCGTTTCACCCATCAAATGCATTCACTGGTGACGTTTGACTCCGTTTCACCAACCAAATGCAGTCACTGGTGACGTTTGACTCCGTTTCACCAATCAAATCGAGGTCTGGAATTGAGAAACTTACATTTATGAATATACAACTTAGCCAATAGTATAATGAGGTTTCAAAGGTAAAATTCATTTTCAAATTTTTTGTCAATACAGTGTAAAACCAAATATATCAATCAATCAATCAATGTTTACTTATATAGCCCTAAATCACTAGTGTCTCAAAGGGCTGCACAAACCACTACGACATCCTCGGTAGGCCCACATAAGGGCAAGGAAAACTCACACCCAGTGGGACGTCGGTGACAATGATGACTATGAGAACCTTGGAGAGGAGGAAAACAATGGATGTCGAGCGGGTCTAACATGATACTGTGAAAGTTCAATCCATAATGGATCCAACACAGTCGCGAGAGTCCAGTCCAAAGCGGATCCAACACAGCAGCGAGAGTCCCGTTCATAGCGGAGCCAGCAGGAAACCATCCCAAGCGGAGGCGGATCAGCAGCGCAGAGATGTCCCCAGCCGATACACAGGCAAGCAGTACATGGCCACCGGATCGGACCGGACCGGACCCCCTCCACAAGGGCGAGTGGGACATAGAAGAAAAAGAAAAGAAACGGCAGATCAACTGGTCTAAAAAGGGAGTCTATTTAAAGGCTAGAGTATACAAATGAGTTTTAAGGTGAGACTTAAATGCTTCTACTGAGGTGGCATCTAGTTGCTTAAGAGATACTCCTGGCTCTAGATATTTTCATTGCCATTTTGATGTTTTTGTGCATTACTTGTTGCCGTTATCATTAAACAGGTTACTCATCAGTTAGTCAGTACTTGAGTCGTTTTTTCACGACATACTTTTTACTTTTACTCAAGTAAATATTTGGGGGACTACTCCTTACTTTTACTTGAGTAATACATCTCTAAAGTAACAGTACTCTTACTTGAGTACAATTTTCTGGCTACTCTACTCACCTCTGAAGCTATCTAACTCTACCTCAGTTAGCTCATTTATTTTAGGATTTAATGCAATTAGGTCGACAGTCACTTCACTCCTTTCTCGAACATTAGCAGCGCTGCTCCGATGTAATAATGCTAATGCAGTCCAAACTCTACCATCATAGGATTAACCTAAGCTTCAGATGATACGCGGACATCTTTATCCCTATCTGCTGCCCTTAATCATTTAGCGTGCCACCGAAAACTCTGTGGCCCACAGCTGGCGACTGAATGGCCGGTCAATGTAAGATAGAGCTGGCACAATAACTGACCCATAAAATTTAAGCCCGGGATTCACTCATGAATCAGGGTAACACTGGATATCTGGTTTGTTGTTGTGTAACGCCGTGGTCGCCAACCTTTTCCTGTACCGCGACTTGAGACGCAAGCTGTCTGTCAGCTCGTTATGCTTCAATTCAAACTCCGAGCCAAATCCGTGGTTGGAGTTGTTTTTGTCACAGGGTTGTGGCTTTTGAGCAATAAAGAGTGAATATTGATACTGCGTTGTCTATACGTGAAAGAAACATGAGGACATTTGATCGGGGCATTGATGTGTATTGAAGATCTGCGTAAGTCCTGAAAATTTGCGCACATCCGCCACTGTAGTCCGTGGAAATATCTGTGGTGGAAATATCGGGAATTTAACACGGGGCCTCATCCTCTTCGTGACGCCAATTTTATGTGGTGGCCTGTACGGGGACGGCATTTTTAAGTGGTCGAAAAGTCAGAATCTTAAACACGAAAAAATAGAGAGTTTATTACAACAGTTTTAACGACTCACAATCAGATAATACAAAGTTGGATTGAATCGATATGAAAACAGACAGTGTATCCGGAGACGAAAGATGGTGAACCCTCGTGAAAGAATTAAGAAAGAGCACACAACAGGCTTGGTCTTCCCTTCTTATTTATACGCTCCGTGATGACCTGATTTCTATCATAACAACTTGTGTAACTGTCCAATGTTCAGGGTGACTTGACCTCTCGTGTCGTGTCACCCCCCCAACTTGGTCAGTGAGACTTGACCTCTTATGTCGTGTCCTTCTCAATGTATCTAGGTGGAAGTTACCCAAAACAGATTTATCAATCAATCAATGTTTATTTATATAGACCTAAATCACAAATGTCTCAAAGGACTGTACAAACCACTACGACTACGACATCCTCGGAAGAACCCACATAAGGGCAAGGAAAACTCACACCCAGTGCGACGCCAGTGACAATGATGACTATGAGAACCTTGGAGAGGACTTCATATGTGGGGACCCCCCCCACCCCCCCTCTCTAGGGGACCGAAAGGGATGGATGTCGAGCGGGTCTAACATGATACTGTGAAAGTTCAATCCATTGTGGCTCAAACACAGCCGCGAGAGTTCAGTTCAAAGCGGATCCAAGACAGCAGCGAGAGTCCCGTCCACGGGAAACCATCCCAAGCGGAGTTGGATCAGCACTCGTAGAGATGTCCCCATCCGATACACAGGCAAGCGGCCCATCCTGGGTCTTGACAAGCGGTCCATCCTGGGTCCCGACTCTGGACAGCCAGTACTTCATCCATGGTCATCAGACCGGACCCCCTCCACAAGGGAGGGAGGGACAGAGGAGAAAAAGAAAAGAAGCGGCAGATCAACTGGTCTAAAAAGGAGGTCTATTTAAAGGCTAGAGTATACAGATGAGTTTTAAGGTGCTTCTACTGAGGTAGCATCTCGAACTGTTACCGGGAGGGCATTCCAGAGTAGTGGAGCCCGAACGGAAAACGCTCTATAGCCCTCAAACTTTTTTTGGGGCTTTAGGAATCACTAATAAGCCAGAGTCCTTTGAACGCAGATTTCTTGCCGGGACATATGGTACAATACAATCGGCAAGATAGGATGGAGCTAGACCGTGTAGTATTTTATACGTAAGTAGTAAAACCTTAAAGTCACATCTTAAGTGCACAGGAAGCCAGAAATTTATGACAGAAATGAGCCGTAGTCAATACGCTTATTCTTTTTCTTACTATTTTCTTGTTATGGGGCATTCACCCTCTGCTGTTGTCATTTCTGATATAAAGCAGTGTAAAGTTCTAACTTTGCTCAGAGATCGACACAATCCTGCTCTCCAACTATCAAAAGTTCGGAAAATAGTGCGAATGAGAATAAGCGGACAACCGATTCAGAGAAACAAACCATGCAGCTGCATACATTACAAGTAGAGATGTCTGATAATGGCTTTTTCGCCGATATCCCATATTCCGATATTAACCAACTCTTAATTACCGATTCCGATATCAACCGTTACCGATATAGACAGTCGTGGAATTAACACGTGTATGCCTAATTTTGTTGTGATGCCCCGCTGGATGCATTAAACAACGTGACAAGGTTTTCCAAAATAAATCAACTCAAGTTATGGACACAAAATGGCAACATGGCACTGCCATATTTGTTATTGAAGTCACAAAGTGCATGATTTTTTTCAACATGCCTCAAAACAGCAGCTTGGAATTTGGGACATGCTCTCCCTGAGAGAGCATGAGGATGTTGAGGTGGGGGGATGGGGAGAGAGGGTAGCAGGGGGGATACAATAACCACCCGGAAGAGTTAGTGCTGCAAGGGGTTCTGGGTATTTGTTCTGTTGTGTTTATGTTGCGTTACGGTGCAGATGTTCTCCCGAACTGTGTTTGTCATTCTTGTTTGGTGTGGGTTCACAGTGTGGCGCATATTTGTAACAGTGTTAAAGTTGTTTATACGGCCACCCTCAGTGTGACCTGTATGGCTGTTGACCTAGTATGCCTGGCATTCACTTGTGTGTGTGAAAAGCCCTATATATTATGTGACTGGGCCTGGCACGCAAAGGAAGTACCTTTAAAGTTTATTGGCGCTTTGTACTTCTCCTTACATCCATGTACACAGCGGTGTTTTAAAAAGTCGTAAATTTTACTTTTCGAATTCCTCCTGGGATGTTGTCTCTGTTCCGTGATGCCCAACACGCACCCATGGACTACTACACCCCCCCACCCCCATCCCAAGCCTTCACCGTTTACCCCCTGTGGTATGATGGACAACGGAACAGTATCGCTGGTGGCAGCAAAATTCGGGCCAAATGCCTGCCCTCTCTCTTCACTGCAAGTCCCACTTTTTCTGTCCTAGTGTTGTCCCAATACCAATATTTTAGTACCGGTACTAAACAATTTTCGATATTTTTCAGTACTTTTCGATACTTTTCTAAATAAAGGGCACCACAAAAATTGCATTATTTGCTTTATTTTAACAAAAAATCTTAGGGTACATGCGGAGAGGCGGAGCCGGCAGCTCGACAGCAAGGCAAGGTACACCGTAGCCCGGCCCAAGATGGCGGAAAGGAGGAGTGGACTGCGAGCAAGCAGCGAGGCGCGCCGGAATCAACCCCGCAAATATTATCAAGTGTGTGGCTTGATAATATCCTCTCGCACTATATAAAAAAGGGCAACGGCAGTGAACGCCGGGGGGAAGAGACGGAGAGAGAAGGAGCTAGAAGCAAGCGGATGCTGAACGGGAGCGAGAGAGAGCCACAGGAAGACGAAGACGCACACGACTGAAAAGGTGGAGCGGCGGAGGAAGCAGGACACGGCAAGGCTTAAAAGCAAGCCGTAGAGACTCTTATTATTGAAAAATAAAAGAAAGTCTAACCTGCGCCACAATGTCCTTCCTTGATGGTCCTGAGAACCCACACAACAGTAAGAGAAGGTCACAGTACATTAAACAGATGTACAGGTACTTTTTACAGGCGGTATAGTACCGAATTTGATTCATTAGTATCGCGATACTATATTAATACCAGTATTCTGTACAAACCTTAGTGTATCGTGATATGCATGTGTGCTTTGCTCAATGTTTTTTCCTGGTCTCAAACTGAACCCACCTTTCATGGGAGAGTTTAGTTAGGGATTTGCTTTTTATCTCCTCCTCCCCCCATCTTTACGTTTGTCTTCTCATTATATGGGGCGCCGTCCTCGTGGTGACCCATCGGTCTTTGTACTGAAAATCAAATACGTCATTGTACTTTTTTTTCAGAACAAGGACAATACATTTCCACTCCATACAATTCCCACCCTTACTATGACAAAGTTTGTTGAAAGATCGTCTTGTTTAAAGGCCTCCTGAAATGAGATTTTCTTATTTAAACAGGGATAGCAGGTCCATTCTATGTGTCATACTTGATCATTTCGCGATATTGCCATATTTTTGCTGAAAGGATTTAGTAGAGAACATCGACGATAAAGTTCGCAACTTTTGGTCGCTAATAAAAAAGCCTTGCCTGTACCGGAGGTAGCAGACGATGTGCGCGTGACGTCACGGGTTGTGGAGCTCATGACATCTGAACATTATTTAAAATCATGGCCACCAGCAGCGACAGCGATTCAGACCGAGAAAGCGACAACTTCCCCATTAATTTGAGCGAGGATGAAAAATTTGTGGATGAGGAAAGTGAGAGTGGAGGACTAAAAAAAAAAAAATAAGAAGAGGGCAGTGGGAGCGATTCAGTTATTAGACACATTTACTAGGATAATTCTGGAAAATCCCTTATCTGCTTATTGTGTTACTAGTGTTTTAGTGAGATCATATGGTCGTACCTGTAAAGCCTGTCTCAGAGGAAAGCCACTTTTTTCGACTAGGCGAAGGCAGCCGTTGGGGCCGGGCTGAGATTTTTTTTTTTTTTTTCCATACTCCACGGTGTAAGCATCCGATGGTCGGGGGCGGCCGGTGGGAGGAGGCAAGGGAGTCGCAGCTGCAGGAGGAACGACGACATCCGCTCATGTCTCCGGTAAGAGCCGACTTAATACCACCATTTTTTCACCGACATGTGGTAGGGAACCCTGTTCGCTTGACCACTCTGTTCCATAGTAAATCTTCACGTCATCTTTCGGGAATGTAAACAAGGAAACACCGGCTGCGTTTGTGTTGCTAAAGGCGGCCGCAATACACCGCTTCCAGCCTACATCTTTCTTCTTTGACGTCTCCATTATTAATTGAACACATTGCTAAAGAATCAGCAACACAGATCTCCAGAATACTGTGTAATTATGCGATTAAAGCAGACGACTTAGAGCTGGGATCGGTGCTGGATCAAAATGTCCGCCACAATCCGGGACGTCATACATCATACTGCGACGTTTTCATCAGGATATCCATCCATCCATCCATCTTCTTCCGCTTATCCGAGGTCGGGTCGCGGGGGCAACAGCCTAAGCAGGGAAACCCAGGTTCCCTCTCCCCAGCCACTTCGTCTAGCTCTTCCCGGGGGATCCCGAGGCGTTCCCAGGCCAGCCGGGAGACATAGTCTTCCCAACGTGTCCTGGGTCTTCCCCGTGGCCTCCTACCGGTTGGACGTGCCCTAAACACCTCCCTAGGGAGGCGTTCGGGTGGCATCCTGACCAGATGCCCGAACCACCTCATCTGGCTCCTCTCGATGTGGAGGAGCAGTGGCTTTACTTCTAGTTCCTCCCGGATGGCAGAGCTTCTCACCCTATCTCTAAGGGAGAGACCCGCCACACGGCGGAGGAAACTCATTTGGGCCGCTTGTACCCGTGATCTTATCCTTTCGGTCATGACCCTAAGCTCATGACCATAGGTGAGGATGAGAACGTAGATCGACCGGTAAATTGAGAGCTTTGCCTTCCGGCTCAGCTCCTTCTTCACCACAACGGATCGATACAACGTCCGCATTACTGAAGACGCCGCACCGATCCGCCTGTCGATCTCACGATCCACTCTTCCCCCACTCGTGAACAAGACTCCTAGGTACTTGAACTCCTCCACTTGGGGCAGGGTCTCCTCCCCAACCCGGAGATGGCATTCCACCCTTTTCCGGGCGAGAACCATGGACTCGGACTTGGAGGTGCTGATTCTCATTCCGGTCGCTTCACACTCGGCTGCGAACCGATCCAGTGAGAGTTGAAGATCCCGGTCAGATGAAGCCATCAGGACCACATCATCTGCAAAAAGCAGAGACCTAATCCCGCGGTCACCAAACCGGAACCCCTCAACGCCTTGACTGCGCCTAGAAATTCTGTCCATAAAAGTTATGAACAGAATCGGTGACAAAGGACAGCCTTGGCGGAGTCCAACCTTCACTGGAAATGTGTTCGACTTAATGCGGACCAAGCTCTGACACTGATCATACAGGGAGTGGACCGCCACAATAAGACAGTCCGATACCCCATAGTCTCTGAGAACTCCCCGAGGGACACGGTCGAATGCAGCAGGATAATCCACGCAAAATTGAAAATTGCAATTTAGTAAACCAAAAAGGCCGTATTGGCATGTGTTGCAATGTTAATATTTCATCATTGATATATAAACTACCAGCCTGCGTGGTCGCTAGTAGTGGCTTTCAGTAGGCCTTTAATGGAAGGAAAACAAAGAAAAATGAGACGGTCACATGTGTTTACTGCATTACCAAAGCACATTTAAATTGATATTGAAGGTAAAAGCAAAAAAAAAAAAAAAAACAAAAGCCACGCCATCAGAATGCAAATCAGCTGAGAAGTCAATCCTCCAACTGGGGGATAACCTGATCAACTATAAAGAAAGCAATCGGACTAGATCTGGCTGGTCTAAGTCCGTGAGCATTAACTGATGAAGTCTGCTTCGGAGGAGAGCCAAAAGGTTTTCTAAGGCAAACCGAACAGGATTGAGTGCCCTGAGAAAAACAATGACCTGGATGAACGACAACATCCATAGACCTGTTCTAAAAGTCCACAGGTCTGGCAATAACTGAAATAGAAGCGGCAATAGAGCGAATGAGTTGGGGAGAGAGGGGTTGTCACATATTCATTAGAAAGGCACTAGAGTGCAGGACGGGGGGGAAGATTGTGGACTATAAACACCCGAGGATTCCAGGCAGAGGTCTGTTTTTTTACTGTGTGCTCAATGTCGAGTCTGGATTAGACTGCACCAACTTTGCACTTTCACGCTTGGCAAGAGTTAATAAGTGTTAACTAGTGGAGCTAAAAAAGTCCCTATAATACTAGTCAGTCCAATCTTTTACTTTTGAAAAACACCTCATTCAAAAGTCCGCCTCCAAAGGCCATCCTTGTCTTAGGCGCCAACGTCGAGTCCGCATTACATTTCAAAAAAGCAATTACGCCTCAAATCCCTCATTTCTATCTTTAACGTTCCACCCTTTTTTCTGACTAAAACCTAGAAAAGAGAACGCTACCCATAATTCGTTATAGAAGCTCCTTTTTTATGGATCCTAATTGTCATGATCCGCTACTGTTCTGATTTGGTTCGGTTTCTGTATCGTATCTTGTTAGTATTTTCTCTTCCTTAGTTCCTGGTGGCACTTCAATCAATCAATCAATGTTTATTTAATAGCCCCAAATCACAAATGTCTCAAAGGACTGCACAAATCATTACGACTACAACATCCTCGGAAGAACCCACAAAAGGGCAAGAAAAACTCACACCCAGTGGGCAGGGAGAATTCACATCCAGTGGGACGCCAGTGACAATGCTGACTATGAGAAACCTTGGAGAGGACCTCAGATGTGGGCAACCCCCCCCCCCCCCCCCCCCTCTAGGGGACCGAAAGCAATGGATGTCGAGCGGGTCTAACATGATACTGTGAAAGTTCAATCCATAGTGGCTCCAAGACAGCAGCGAGAGTCCCGTCCACAGGAAACCATCTCAAGCGGATCACTTCCTGTTTTGTTCTGTTGTCATCAATCACGTATTTTGTTTTTGACGCGCACCTGCCTCCTGATTACTATCCTTATATAAGCCTGCCTTTTCCGTTACTCAGTCTCGCAGTTTAGTTTGTGTTCAATGCAACTGGTAATAATAATAATAATAATAATGGATTAGATTTATATTGCGCTTTTCTATTGTTAGATACTCAAAGCGCTCACAGAGAAGTTGGAACCCATCATTCATTCACACCTGGTGGTGGTAAGCTACATCTGTAGCCACAGCTGCCAGTTTGCCCCTCCGACTACCACCAATCATTCATTCATCAGTCATTCACCAGTGTGAGCGGCACCCGGGGGCAAAGGGTGAAGTGTCCTGCCCAAGGACACAACGGCAGCAATTTGGATGTCAATAGGTGGGAAGCGAACCTGCAACCCTCAGGTTTCTGACACGGCCGCTCTACCCACTACGGCAGGGGTAGGGAACCTATGGCTCTAGAGCCAGATGTGGCTCTTTTGATGACTGCATCTGGCTCTCGGATAAATCTTAGCTGACATTGCTTAACGTGATAAATATCAATAATTTCGCTGGTAATCACAGTGCTAAAAATACAAAGAATTATCATGCATTTAAATCCATCCATCCGTTTTCTACCGCACCTGTTCAAGAAGTCGCATTAATGGAAATAAGTATTTTATGTCACGATGGGGGGGGGTTGCAGCTTGCTGCGAAGTCGTTCTCCCAGGAAGGCAGACGGACTACTCGGGACATGGCATTTAGGTAAAAACATGATTTAATTTTAACTAAAAAAATATACAAACAAAAATCGCTCACAGCGGAGGCACAACTTGGGCTAAAAAAACAAAAACTAACGCATAAACAGACTAAGAACATAAATCAAACCTAACTTACTTGGCATGGCATGAAGCACGAAACTATGGCAAGGCATGAAACAAGTCAGCAAAGGGCGACTGACTGGCAAAGACGAGCTTAAATACTGCCTCAGATTAGTGCTCGGGAAGCAGGTGAGCGGGCATTTTGTCCACCAGAGACAGGTGGACAAAATGAGTAACCAAGGAAACCAGACAAGGGAGTGGAAAAAAACCAGGAACTTAAAGAGTCCAAAGGACAAACAGCACATGGCCAAACAAAAACATGATCAACAGACATGACAATTTATTTATTATTGGTTAGCTTCAGAATAACAATGTTATTAAAAAGAATAAGAGACGTATTATGCTCTAAAAATGTTGGTCTTACTTAAAAATGCACGCATTTAGTTGTATTCAGTGTTAAAAAATATGATATGGCTCTCACGGAAATACATTTTGAAATATTTGGCTTTCATGGCTCTCTCAGCCAAAAAGGTTCCCGACCCCTGCACTACGGTGACGTCGCTATCCCCGCTTGTGGTAAAATACTTTTTGTATTCATTAGCTTCCATGCTATTTCTCTGTTTGTTTCCCTAGCTTACATGCTAGCACCTTTAGTTCCTTCTAGCTCTCATGCTAGTTCTGTTTGTTTTGTCTTTAGTGCCTTTGTGCAAGTTTTTATGTTCCTAGTCTGTTTTGTTAGTATTAATAAATCATCCTTTCTTACCTTCACGCTGTGTCCAAGTCCGACTGCATCATTGGAGAGACAGAACCATCACCACAATGCCAGCAAAGCGTCACAGTAATAATCCACAGCTGTTTTCAGTCCAAATAGGAGTAGGTCAGGGTGAAAATCAATTAAATGTCATGGCGTTTGTTTTTCAGGCTTCCTCTGCCGCTTCAAACGCTTTGTTCATATTGATTTTGCTTTAGTCAACAATTAATTTTTCCACAAACATAGAGCACGGTTTACTAAATAACAAAGTGTGGAAAAAAACACAATGTCATTGTTGGACATTGTGTTTTTAATCTTTAGAATTAAATCCCTGGTACGGGTTTCAGTGGACTTGGACTTTAAAGGCCTACTGAAAGCCGCTACTACCGATCATGCAGTCAGTATATATATATATATATATATATATATATATATATATATATATATATATATATATATATATATATATGAAATACTTGCCTTTCAGTGAATTCTAGCTACATATACTGTATATATATATATATATATATATATATATATATATATATATATATATATATAAGAGAAATACTTGAATTTCAGTGTTCATTTATTCACACATATACACACACACATAACACTCATCTACTCATTGTTGAGTTAAGGGTTCAATTGTCCATCCTTGTCCTATTCTTTGTCACTATTTTTCTAACCATGCTGAACACCCTCTCTGATGATGCATCGCTGTGTGGCACGCACAAAAGTGCTTTCATCAAATGCACTAGAGTCTGGAGTCAAGTTCAAACCCCAGGCCGAGTCATACCAAAGTCTATAAAAATTGGCACTCAGCATCAAAGGTTGGAATTGGGGGTTAAATCAACAAAAATGAACCACTGCTGCCCACTGCTCCCCTCACCTTACAGTGGGTGATCAAGGGTGAAATGCAGAGGATAAATTTCACCATACCTTGTGTGTGTGACAATCATTTGTACTTTACTTTCAACTTTAACTTTGACACACAAAGGAGAACAACACATTGATTAGGAGGCAGATATACATTTTTGCAAGGCCATTTTCAAGAAGGATATTTAAAGAGAAACTACATCTTGTGAAACATTGTCAGCCAATCCCGGAAGCTTGCTCAGCCGTTCTGGCGATTAGATGGGGAAACGCTCGCCATTTCCACTCGAATAAGCCGAAGAAAGGAGTATATAAATTGAAAATGTCCTATAAATTGTGTGTTCAAATATTTAATTTTTTCATTTTTGATGTTTTTTTTCAATTTTAATTGTGACAGTATAACATAATACATGTTTTAATTGCTGATGCGTTTTAAAGGTCCACTGAAATAACATTTTCTTATTTAAACGGGGATAGCAGGTTCATTCTATATGTCTTACTTGATCATTTCTCGATATTGCCATATTTTTCCTGAAAGGATTTAGTAGAGAACATCGACGATAAAGTTCGCAACTTTTGGTCGCTAATAAAAAAGCCTTGCCTTTACCGGAAGTAGCAGACGATGTGCGCGTGACGTCACCGGTGTGAGGGCTCCTTACATCTGAACATTGTTTATAATGTTAGCTTCCAGCAGCAAGAGCTATTCGGACCGAGAAAGTGATGATTTCCCCATTAATTTGAGCGAGAATTAAATATTTGTGGATGAGGAAAGTTAGAGTGAAGCACTAACAAAAAAGAAAAGGCGACGACTCCAGGCGGCAGCAGTGGAAGCACTTCAGATTTAATTAAACACATTTACTAGAATAATTTTGCAAAATCCTTTACCTGCTTATTGTGTTAATAGTGTTTTAGTGAGATTATAAAGACATACCTGAAAGTCGGATGGCTGCGGTGAACGCCTATGTCTCTGAGAGAAGCCGAGGAGCCAAGATCACAGCTGCCTTTTTGAGCTGGAGGAGGAGGTCGCATAATCCACTGAAGTCTCCGGTAAGAGCCGACTTAATATCACAATTTTCCCATCCAAAAACTTGCTGGTTGACGTAGAGAAACATGTTCGCTTGACCGCTCTGTGTTAAAGCTAAAGCTGCAATCCACCGCTTTCCACCAACAGCATTCATATTTATAGTCTCCATTAATAATTGAACAAATTGCAAAAGATTCATCAACATAGATGTCCAAAATACCGTGTAATTATGCGATGAAAAGAGCCAACTTTTAGCTGTGTGTGGTGCTGGGTTGAAATGTCCGCTCCAACCAATAACGTCGCAAGCACGCGTCAACATAAGCGTCATCATTCCGCGACGTTTTTAACAGGATATCTCGCGGGAAATTTAAAATTGCAATTTCGGAAACTAAAGATGTGGCTGTGGATGAGGAAAATTAGAGTGAAGCAAAAACAAAAAAGAAAAAAGAAAAGGCAACAGCTCCAGGTGGCGGCAGTGGAAACGTTTCAGATGTAATTAGACACACTTATTAGGACATAGGTGATCACCGCAGCCATCCGACTTTCAGGTATGACTTTATAATCTCACTAAAACACTATTAACACAATAACTCTAACATATCGGCATGTGTTGCAATGTTAATATTTCATCATTGATATATAAACTATCAGACTGCGTAGTGGTTTCCAGTAGGCCTTTAATTGTCTTTCAAATGTGCCAGGAAATAACCCGTTTTATACTCTGTTGATGTGATTCTGTTGTGTGGGGGTTGAATAATTTTGATCACAACTGTATGGTAACTTTTTCACAGTTATTTTTTGTCAAAAAGACAGTATTTTTATGTAGCTGCAGAGAATCACAAAACGATTGTTCTCCCTTCAAAGCCAGATATTAAATCACTTCTACGGGAACAGAACACTAACCTGCATGTCACTAGCATGTGGAAAGATTCATTCACATGTGACAGATGTCCCCCAGAAGCCAGATCAGAGGTCTGCCTGTTCGTTATCCGACGGCCTAAAGGGGACTGAAAAGCCATCTCGTTGAATCATTCTGTCCCAGCAGGATACTCATCAAACATCGTAATCTTTGTTTCATACGCTGACAGGCTGAGAGGTGCTGTGTAATTATGTCGATAAGAAAAATTAAAGGGCTGTCTTCCATATTGACTCCAGTCTTGCAGTGAACTGGAAATCCGGTCCCTGGACGGCGGTTACTGTTTTTTCTCCTTTCTTTCGAGACTGATTTAACTGTTTGCAAATGATGATACAAACAGCTCATCTGAAACATGCCTGTTTCATGGAATAGAACTACGGTTTTTCCTGCTTCACCCGTGAGCTGCAGACAATAATACATCCAGTAGAAGCATTTAAGTCTCACCTTAAAACTCATCTGTATACTCTAGCCTTTAAATAGACCTCCTTTTTAGACCAGTTGATCTGCCGCTTCTTTTCTTTTTTCTCCTATGTCCCCCCCTCCCTTGTGGAGGGGGTCCGGTCCGATGACCATGGATGAAGTACTGGCTGTCCAGAGTCGAGACCCAGGATGGACCGCTCGCCTGTATCGGTTGGGGACATCTCTACGCTGCTGATCCGCCTCCGCTTGAGATGGTTTCCTGTGGACGGGACTCTCGCTGCTGTCTTGGATCCGCTTTGAACTGAACTCTCGCGGCTGTGTTGGAGCCACTATGGATTGAACTTTCACAGTATCATGTTAGACCCGCTCGACATCCATTGCTTTCGGTCCCCTAGAGAGGGGGGTTGCCCACATCTGAGGTCCTCTCCAAGGTTTCTAATAGTCAGCATTGTCACTGGCGTCCCACTGGTTGTGAATTCTCCCTGCCCACTGGGTGTGAGTTTTCCTTGCCCTATTGTGGGTTCTTCCGAGTATGTCGTAGTCGTAATGATTTGTGCAGTCCTTTGAGACATTTGTGATTTGGGGCTATATAAATAAACATTGATTGATTGAGTAGAGCAGTGTTTTTCAACCACTGTGCCGCGGCACACTAGTGTACCGGGACATACAGTCTGGTGTGCCGTGGGAGATTGTCTAATTTCACCTATTTGGGTTAAAAATATTTTTTGCAAACCAGTAATTGTAGTCTGAAAATGAGGTGTTGTTGTTGAGTGTAGGTGTTGTCTGTCACGTGTGGGTCACATTTTACTGCGGGATCGTTCCTCCAGTGCAAACATGGACACTCCAGACAGCAACGTGAAGGTGAGATGATTTAATAACAAAAACACTGGTACAAAAACAGACGAAATGAACAAAAGAAACGCGTGCCGAACGCACGGAAGCTAATGCTAACACCAGCACAGGATCAGGAAACAAGAAATAAATGGCGTGCCTCCGCACGGGAAGCTAAAGCTAAACTTAGCATGCAGTGCAAAGAGTCCAAGAATAGTGTGCAGAGCGCACGGAAGCTAAGGAGCTACTTAGCAAAAGTATAAGCGATTTAGGAAAAGCCAACATAACAGTTGCTTACCGCAAACAAGGAAGTCAGGACGAGTGATCAAAAAGGCAGGCTTAAATAGTGTCTCATGATTAGATACAGGTGTGTCCCAAACAGCGGCAGGTGCAAATCATAAGTAACCATAGTGACAAAACAAACAAGGAAGTGCAACCAGGGACTAAAGAAGTCCAAAAACAACAGAACGTAACTAAACTAAACAGGATCCGGACCACGGATCATGACATTGTCTAGATGTCGGAAACAGCAGGAGGCAGTGTGCAGGTTAAAGTGTGTGTAATGCTGAAATTAAAAATAAACAAAAGGTGAGTGCAGTTAAGAAAAGGCATTGAAGCTTAGGGAAGGCTATGCAGAACGAAACTAAAACTGAACTGGCTACAAAGTAAACAAAAACAGAATGCTGGACGACAGTAAAGACTTACTGTGGAGCAAAGCAAAGCAATCAACACTGTCCCCACAAAGAAGGATAAAAACAACTGAAATATTCTTGGTTGCTAAAACAAATCAGGTGCAGGGAATATTGCTCAAAGGAAGGCATGAAACTGCAACAGGAAAATACCAAAAAAAAAAGAGAAAAAAGCTACCAAAATAGGAGCGCAAGACAGGAAAACAGCAAAAAAGTCCAAATAAGTCAGGGTGTGATGTGACAGGTGGTGACAGTACACCTACTTTGAGACAAGAGCTATATTGATACAGTACGTCTACTGTAGTGATGCATTCTTGCTTATGCTCTAAACTCATATCCAACAATTGCAACAACAACTTTTTACCGTCAACTGAGTTTGGTTTTTGAATAATTTCCGCTGGTGGTGTGCCTCCGAATTTTTTCAACGCAAAAAATGTGCCTTGGCTCAAAAAAGGTTGAAAAACAGTGCAGTAGATACTAGGGCTGTATGGTATACCGGCATTAATATAGTATCACGATACTAATGAATCATTTTCGGTACTATACTGCCTCTGAAACGTACCGGTCCCGTACCCCCCCACCCCCCCGCGTCGAAGTCACGTTGTGACATTGCTGGTTTATGAGCATGTTCGGCGGCACACAATCACAGAGTACTTACAAGCAGACAAAGTGTGTGAACAGAAAAGGGAGAACAGACGCCTTTTGGCCTAAAAACCAACACTAAAGGTGAAAGTATAACACTGAAACACCCTCAGGAAGAGGTGCTATAAGACATGGTGTGACAGACTCGCACTGTCCGGGTTCCACTGACCACCAAACAGGGAGGGACATGACGTCGAGCAGTTTGTGACTTTTGTTTATTTTATCAAATAAACATTGGTGCAGGTCTGGTCGCTTTTCAGCTCCTTCCTTCTCCACTGCTCGCTCTTCGGTCCACTTTGCAGTCGACCGCGTCTTCGTCCAGCTCTTGCTCTCTGTCTCTCGCGCGCTGCATGTGCCTCTGCCTCTCCAACTCTTTCCCCGTTATCTGCTGCTGCCTTTTTACACATTGCGAGATTAGATGATGGGGCCCAGCTGGGCCATCCACGCACCTGATCTTGTTTACGGCGTCGATCCCGGCGCGCACAGCCTCGCCGATGGCTCGACGGCCATCTTGGAGTGCACCTGCCTCGCTGTCGGTCTGTCGGCCACGCCTCCCCACACATGGCTAACTAGCTAGCAGCTAACGTCCATCCGCCGTCGGCAGAGTTTTAGCTACTTCTAAATCACTAATCCTGGTCTCTATGGCGACAAATTAATTAAGTTTCTTACAAGTACCATCCCTGCAAGACAGGGATGGTACTACTAAAAGTAGTAAGTAAAGTAGTAAATTAATGTATTGTATGTTTACTATTTTATTTAAGGACTTAACTGCAATAAGTGTCAGAACGTGGACTTGGGGTTTCGTTTTTCCGGAAGGCAAAGGAAAGTTGGCGCGGGCAAGACGTGAATGTAACTACACAAAAAAAGAAGCAAACAAAAGGTGCGCACAATGGCGGAGAACAATCTTGACTAATGAAAACAGAAGACTAGCACAAAGGCGAACTATGGACAAAAAAATAAAAGACACCAACTGTGGCATTAATAAACAAAACTTACGTGGCATGACAAGACGCAAAACTATGGATCGGCATGAGTGACAGAGGTAGCATGGCATGGAGTGAGTAGAGGTAGCATGGCATGACGTGGGTAAAGGTAAAGTCACCAGGCTGACTACCTGGCAACTACAGGTTTAAATAATGCTGTGGTGATTAGTGACAGGTGTGCAAGTGCAAAACGTGAGACAGGTGCGTGAAATAAGGACAGGTGAAAACTAATGGGTAGTCATGGAAACAAGACCAACAAGGAAGTGCAAAAACAGGAACTGAGTGTCCAAAAAACAAATAAAAACATGATCAACAGACATAACATTAAGAAACACATGTTTAATGTACCCAAAGATTTTTCGTTAAAATAAAGGCAATAGAAAATGACACAATATGTTACTGCATACGTCAGCAGACTAAATTAGGAGCCTTTGTTTGTTTACTTACTACTAACAGTAGTAAGCAAAGTAGTAAACTAATGTCTTGTATGTTTACTATTTTATATAAGGACTTAAATGCAATAAGTGTCAGAACGTGGACTTGGGGTTTTGTTTTTCCGAAAGGCAAAGGAAAGTAAGGGTAAGTACATATTTATTAATAACACTAACAAACTACAAAAAAAGAAGCAAACAAAAGGCGCGCACAAAGGCGGAGAACAAACTTCCATCCATCCATCCATTTTCCTACCGCTTATTCCCTTTTGGGGTCGCTGGGGGCGCTGGCGCCTATCTCAGCTACAATCGGGGGGACGGCGGAGTACACCCTGGACAAGTCGCCACCTCATCGCAGGGCCAACACATATAGACAGACAACATTCACACTCACATTCAAACACTAGGGCCAATTTAGTGTTGATTGACAAAAAAAGAAGCAAACAAAAGGCGCGCACAATGGCGGAGAACAAACTTGACTAATGAAAACAAAAGACTAGCACAAAGGCAGAACTATGGATAAAAAAACAAAAGACACTAACTGTGGCATTAATAAACAAAACTTACGTGGCATGACAAGACGCAAAACTATGGATCGGCATGAGTGACAGAGGTAGAATGGCATGAAGTGAGTAGAGGTAGCATGGCATGACGTGGGTAAAGGTAAAGTCGCCAGGCTGACTACCTGGCAACTACAGGTTTAAATAATGCTGGTGATTATTTGCAAAACGTGAGACAGGTGCGTGAAATAAGGACAGGTGAAAACTAATGGGTAGTCATGGAAAAAAGACCAACAAGGAAGTGCAAAAACAGGAACTTAGTGTCCAAAAAACAAATAAAAACATGATCAACAGACATAACATTAAGAAATATATACTTAATGTACCCAAAGATTTTTTGTTAAAATAAAGCCAATAGAAAATGACACAATATGTTACTGCATACGTCAGCAGACTAAATTAGGAGCCTTTGTTTGTTTACTTACTACTAAAAGTAGTAAGCAAAGTACTAAACTAATGTCTTGTATGTTTACAATTTTATTTAAGGACTTAAATGCAATAAGTGTCAGAACATGGACTTGGGGTTTTGTTTTTCCGGAACGAAAAAAAAATTGGCGCGGGCAAGACGTGAATGTAAGTACATATTTATTAATAACACAAAAAAAGAAGCAAACAAAAGGCGCGCACAATGGCGGAGAACAAACTTGACTAATGAAAACAGAAGACTAGCACAAAGGCAGAACTATGGACAAAAAAACAAAAGACACTAACTCTGGCATTAACAAACAAAACTTACGTGGCATGACAAGACGCAAAACTATGGATCGGCATGAGTGACAGAGGTAGAATGGCATGAAGTGAGTAGAGGTAGCATGGCATGACGTGGGTAAAGGTAAAGTCGCCAGGCTGACTACCTGGCAACTACAGGTTTAAATAATGCTGGTGAGTATTTGCAAAACGTGAGACAGGTGCGTGAAATAAGGACAGGTGAAAACTAATGGGTAGTCATGGAAAAAAGACCAACAAGGAAGTGCAAAAACAGGAACTGAGTGTCCAAAAAACAAATAAAAACATGATCAACAGACATAACATTAAGAAATATATATTTAATGTACCCAAAGATTTTTTGTTAAAATAAAGCCAATAGAAAATGACACAATATGTTACTGCATACGTCAGCAGACTAAATTAGGAGCCTTTGTTTGTTTACTTACTACTAAAAGTAGTAAGCAAAGTAGTAAAGTAATGTCTTGTATGTTTACTATTTTATTTAAGGACTTAACTGCAATAAGTGTCAGAACGTGGACTTGGGGTTTTGTTTTTCCGGAAGGCAAAGAAAAGTTGGCGCGGGCAAGACGTGAATGTAAGTACATATTTTTTAATAACACTAACAAACTACAAAAAAAGAAGCAAAAAAAAGGCGCGCACAATGGTGGAGAACAAACTTCCAGCCATCCATCCATTTTCCTACCGCTTATTCCCTTTTGGGGTCGCTGGGGGCGCTGGCGCCTATCTCTGCTACAATCGGGGGGGACGGCGGAGTACACCCTGGACAAGTCGCCACCTCATCGCAGGGCCAACACAGATAGACAGACAACATTCACACTCACATTCAAACACTAGGGCCAATTTAGTGTTGATTGACAAAAAAAGAAGCAAACAAAAGGCGCGCACAATGGCGGAGAACAAACGTGACTAATGAAAACAGAAGACTAGCACAAAGGCAGAACTATGGATAAAAAACAAAAGACACTAACTGTGGCATTAATAAACAAAACTTACGTGGCATGACAAGACGTACAACTAAGGATCGGCATGAGTGACAGAGGTAGCATGGCATGAAGTGAGTAGAGGTAGCATGGCATGACGTGGGTAAAGGTAAAGTCGCCAGGCTGACTACCTGCCAACTACAGGTTTAAATAATGCTGTGGTGATTAGTGACAGGTGTGCGAGTGCAAAACGTGAAACAAGGTGCGTGAAATAAGGACATGTGAAAACTAATGGGTAGTCATGGAAACAAGACCAACAAGGAAGTGCAAAAACAGGAACTGAGTGTCCAAAAAACAAACAAAAACATGATCAACAGACAAAACATTAAGAAACATATGTTTAATGTACCCAAAGATATTTTGTTAAAATAAAGCCAATGGAAAATGACACAATATGTTACTGCATACGTCAGCAGACTAAATTAGGAGCCTTTGTTTGTTTACTTACTACTAAAAGTAGTAAGTAAAGTAGTAAACTAATGTCTTGTATGTTTACTATTTTATTTAAGGACTTAAATGTAATAAGTGTCAGAACGTGGACTTGGGGTTTCGTTTTTCCGGAAGGCAAAGGAAAGATGGCACGGGCAAGACGTGAATGTAAGTACATATTTATTAATAAGACTAACAAACTACAAAAAAAGAAGCAAAAAAAAGGCGCGCACAATGGCGGAGAACAAACTTCCATCCATCCATCCATCCATCCATCCATCCATTTTCCTACCGCTTATTCCCTTTTGGAGTTGCGGGGGGCGCTGGCGCCTATCTCAACTACAATCAGGGGGAAGGCGGAGTACACCGTGGACAAGTCGCCACCTCATCGCAGGGCCAACACAGATAGACAGACAACATTCACACTCACATTCAAACACTAGGGCCAATTTAGTGTTGATTGACAAAAACAGAAGCAAACAAAAGGCGCGCACAATGGTGGACAACAAACGTGACTAATGAAAACAGAAGACTAGCACAAAGGCAGAACTATGGACAAAAAACAAAAGACACTAACTGTGGCATTAATAAACAAAACTTACGTGGCATGACAAGACGCAAAACTATGGATCGGCATGAGTGACAGAGGTAGCATGGCATGAAGTGAGTAGAGGTAGCATGGCATGACGTGGGTAATGGTAAAGTCGCCAGGCTGACTACCTGGCAACTACAGGTTTAAATAATGCTGGTGATTATTTGCAAAACGTGAGACAGGTGCGTGAAATAAGGACAGGTGAAAACTAATGGGTAGTCATGGAAACAAGACCAACAAGGAAGTGCAAAAACAGGAACTGAGTGTCCAAAAAACAAATAAAAACATGATCAACAGACATAACATTAAGAAACATATGTTTAATGTACCCAAAGATTTTTTGTTAAAATAAAGCCAATGGAAAATGACACAATATGTTACTGCATACGTCAGCAGACTAAATTAGGAGCCTTTGTTTGTTTACTTACTACTAAAAGTGGTAAGTAAAGTAGTAAACTAATGTCTTGTATGTTTACTATTTTATTTAAGGACTTAACTGCAATAAGTGTCAGAACGTGGACTTGGGCTTTTGTTTTTCCGGAGCGAAAAAAAAATTGGCGCGGGCAAGACGTGAATGTAAGTACATATTTATTAATAACACAAAAAAAGAAGCAAACAAAAGGCGCGCACAATGGCGGAGAACAAACTTGACTAATGAAAACAGAAGACTAGCACAAAGGCAGAACTATGGACAAAAAACAAAAGACACTAACTCTGGCATTAACAAACAAAACTTACGTGGCATGACAAGACGCAAAACTAAGGATCGGAATGAGTGACAGAGGTAGCATGGCATGACGTGGGTAAAGGTAAAGTCGCCAGGCTGACTACCTGGCAACTACAGGTTTAAATAATGCTGGTGATTATTTGCAAAACGTGAGACAGGTGCGTGAAATAAGGACAGGTGAAAACTAATGGGTAGTCATGGAAACAAGACCAACAAGGAAGTGCAAAAACAGGAACTGAGTGTCCAAAAAACAAACAGTACATGGCCACACAAAAACATGATCAACAGACACATTCGATCCAAACTTCAAGTCTCACTTCCAGAACCTCCAGATCTGGTTCCTCTTCGCAGTTTACAGGTGCCAATGGACAAGTAAGTCTACGCGGACACAGGACAGACCTCTCAGAGTTTCCTTTGGTCCGAGTCACTGAGACGAGGTCCCAACTGAATTCCTCCCCGGAGGTTTCATCGGGTGAAACCTTTGATTGAGGAGAAGACTCTGGGTTTTTTTTTTTTTTTATTCGTCATTTTTCAATCAATCAATCAATGTTTACTTATATAGCCCTAAATCACTAGTGTCTCAAAGGGCTGCACAAACCACTACGACATCCTCGGTAGGCCCACATAAGGGCAAGGAAAACTCACACCCAGTGGGACATCGGTGACAATGATGACTATGAGAACCTTGGAGAGGAGGAAAGCAATGGATGTCGAGCGGGTCTAACATGATACTGTGAAAGTTCAATCCATAATGGATCCAACACAGTCGCCAGAGTCCAGTCCAAAGCGGATCCAACACAGCAGCGAGAGTCCCGTTTACAGCGGAGCCAGCAGGAAACCATCCCAAGCGGAGGCGGATCAGCAGCGCAGAGATGTCCCCAGGGGATACACAGGCGAGCAGTACATGGCTACCGGATCGGACCGGACCCCCTCCACAAGGGAGAGTGGGACATAGAAGAAAAAGAAAAGAAACGGCAGATCAACTGGTCTAAAAAGGGAGTCTATTTAAAGGCTACAGTATACCTACTGAGTTTTAAGGTGAGACTTAAATGCTTCTACTGAGGTGGCATCTCGAACTGTTACCGGGAGGGCATTCCAGAGTACTGGAGCCCGAACGGAAAACGCTCTATAGCCCGCAGACTTTTTTTGGGCTTTGGGAATCATTTTTGCAGCACTTTATCCCATTTCTCCTGTTTTGCCAAGAGTTTCCCAGATAGTTTAAGTACGTTGGGAGAAAAAAAGGCTATTCTTGAACAAGTACATTGGAAAATTGGCAGTTCGCCTTTAAAAAAAAAAGTTTTTCATTTGCATCGAGGGATTAACCCAGTGGTCCCCAACCACCGGGCCGATTGGTACCGGGCCACACAAGAAATTAAAAAAATATATATATTTTTCAAATGTATTTTAATTTTTTTTTTTTAATTATTAAATCAACATAAAAAACACAATATATACATTATAGATCAATACAATCTGCAGGGATACAGTCCGTAAGCACACATAATTGTATTTCTTTATGGAAAAAAATAGAGATATACCCCCAACCAACCCCCCCCCCCCCACTGGATTTACCACCCAAAGCATAATTTTCATGCCATGTTGCACAAGTGTCAAACGGCATACTTTTTTCAAATTGTATACCTTTTTAAACTTTTAATAGTAAGCAATATTGCAACAAATATTACTGGAGCAGTGGGAGAGTTGCCGTGCGCAACCTGAGGGGCCCCGGTTCAAATCCCACCTAGTACCAACCTCGTCACGTCCGTTGTGTCCTGAGCAAGACACTTCACCCTTGCTCCTGATGGGTGCTGGTTGGCGCCTTGCATGGCAGCTCCCTCCATCAGTGTGTGAATGTGTGTGTGAATGGGTAAATGTGGAAGTAGTGTCAAAGCGCTTTGAGTACCTTGAAGGTAGAAAAGCGCTATACAAGTACAACCCATTTATAATACCTTCCAAACATTCTTTTTTTTGTCTAAACAAAATCAAATACTGAAATGACCAGTAGATGGCAGTCACACATGAGAGATAGGTGTAGATTGCAAAATGACTTGTGGAAACAACACCAAAATTGTATATGTTCCATGTACGTATTAGGGCGGCATAGCTCGGTTGGTAGAGTGGCCGTCTAGCAACTTGAAGATTCCAGGTTCGATTCCCGCTTCCGCCATCCGAGTCACTGGCGTAGTGTCCTTGGGCAAGACACCCTACCCACCAGTGCCACCCACTCTGGCTTAAATGTAACTTGGATATTGGGTTTCACTATGTAAAGCGCTTTGAGTCACTAGAGAAAAGCGCTATATAAATATAACTCAGATAACATTAAGAAACATATGTTTTACGTACCTTAAGATTTTTTGTTAAAATAAAGCCAATAATGCAATTTTTTGTGGTCCTTTTTATTTTGAAAAGTGGCGAAAACTTCCGGAAAATAACAAAATAATTTTAGAACCGGTATTAAAATATTGGTAACGTTACAACACTCGTAGAGACATTCCATTAGTGGAAAAAAAACAGTCTGTTTTAATGTATTTTGCTGGAGTGAAGCAGGATTTAAGTTCTTATACATATGTAAAACACTCATAAATCCGTGCCTGCCTATTGTGCTGAGGTGGCACATTTCTACAACAACAGTTGGCGGGATTATCTCATGCCATTGTCTGAGCTGACCCAAATTTTTGCTTGTTGCCATGGTAATCAACGCCCAAATCTGGGTTTCAATACCCCTCGACTTGGCGTCACAGGGAGTCTTGGAAAAGTTGCGGGGTGAATCAGACTCCCTTTTGTTCACCTGGAACTGTAAGCAGAACTCTGAACTTGCACGAGCCTGACAGTCTGTGATTAGGGGCTTCGGTTTTCCCCAACGGTCTCTCTTGTACTCGCATTTATTGGACGTCACGACTGAAAGATGTACTTCTAGTCAACCATTACTCTTAAAAAAAAACACATCTGCATCGTTTTGTTCTCAGTTACATTTTCCTACAGTCTAATTAATTTAAGAGCTACTTCTTGGGTACTGATTAATGCGAAGGGCTACCAGTTTGATACACACTTAAAAAAATTTGCCAGAAATAGCCAATTTGCTCAATTTACCTTTAATAAATAAATCTATATATATTTAAAAAATGGGTATTTCTGTCGTACATTTTTTTTCCTTTTACGGAAGTTTTTTTGTAGAGAATAAATGATGGAAAAAACACTTAATTGAACGGTTTAAAAGAGGCGAAAACGTAAAAAAAATTAAAATGACATTTTGAAACATAATTTATTTTCAATTTCGACTCTTTCAAATTCAAAATTCAACCGAAAAAAAGAAGAGAAAAACTAGCTAATTCGAATCTTTTTGAAAAAATTAAAAACATTTTTTTACGTAACATCATTAGTAATTTTTCCTTTTTAAGATTAATTTTAGAATTTTAATGATATGTGTAAAATAGGTTAAAATCCAATCTGCACTTTGTTAGAATATATAACAAATTGGACCAAGCTATATATCTAACAAAGACAAATTTATATTTCTTCTAGATTTTCCAGAACAAAAATTTTAAAAGAAATTCAAAAGAAATTGAAATTTAATTTTTTATTTGATTCTACAGATTTTTTTTAGATTTGCCTGAATATTTCTTTTTAATTTTAATCATAATAAGTTTAAATAATTATTCAACAAATATTTTTTGTCGAAAAAACAGAAGCTAAAATGAAGAATCAAATTACATTTTATTCATTATTCTTTACAATAAAAAAAAAGAAATACTTGAACATTGATTTAAATTGTTAGGAAAGAAGAAGGAAGGTATTTAAAAGGTAAAAAGGTATATGTGTTGATTCCAAAAAATAAATACTCAACAAATGACTTCAAATGAAGGGACTCCTGAAAACTTTGTTAAAATTAATTTACGTGCAGTTTCACAGTGCAAAAAAACAGGAAATTCTAACTAAATAAACGGTCAAAAAAATTTAAGTGCAAATGAAAACACACCTTCTTCATCACTTAAAGGCCTACTGAAATGAGATGTTCTTATTTAAACGGGGATAGCAGGTCCATTCTATGTGTCGTACTTGATAATTTCGCAATATTGCCATATTTTTGCTGAAAGGATTTAGTAGAGAACATCGACAATAAAGTTTGCAACTTTTGGTCGCTAATAAAAAAGCCTTGCCTGTACCGAAAGTAGCAGACGATGTACGCGTGACGTCACGGGTTGTGGAGCTCCTCACATCTTAACATTGTTTACAATCATGGCCACCAGCAGCGAGAGCGATTCGGACCGAGAAAGCGACGATTTCCCCATTAATTTCAGCGAGGATGAAAGATTCGTGGATGAGGAAAGTGAGAGTGAAGGACTAAAACAAAAAGAAAAGAGAGGGCAGTGGGAGCGATTCAGATGTTATTAGACACATTTACTAGGATAATTCTGGAAAATCCATTATCTGCTTATTGTGTTACTTGTGTTTTAGTGAGATTATATGGTCGTACCTGAAAGTGTGGCAACGGGTGTGGTGACCGCCATTGTCTCTGAGGGAAGCCACGTTTCTCAACCAGTGCCACCCACACTGGTTTAAAGATATAACTTAGATATTGGGGTTCACTATGTAAAGCGCTTTGAGTCACTAGAGAAAAGCGCTATATAAATATAATTCACTTCACTTCACATTTATAATTGAATCACTTGTTTATTTTTCAAGAAGTTTTCAGTTAGTTTTATATCTTTTTTTTCCCAAATAGTTCAAGAAAGACCACTACAAATGAGCAATATTTTGCACTTTTATACAATTTAATAAATCAGAAACTGATGACATAGTGCTGGGTTTTTACTTCTTTATTTTTTTTTTGTCAACCAAAAATGCTTTGCTCTGATTAGGGGTACTTGAATTAAAAAAGTGTTCACAGAGGGTACATCACTGAAAAAAGTTTGAGAACCACTGCCCTATGGTCCGAAAAATACCCTAGTTATGGGATGTTATTTTACCACCATTTTTTTTTATTTTTCATTAATGATACCTTTTTTTTTTATATGGCTTGGAGTTGTACCCTAGAGGCATGGACGGACAACTTTGGCAAACAAAGAGTTCAGACAGAGCGGCAAAGTACACAAACAGGCAAAGCAAACTAAGGACGATCACACCAGACCAGGTAATTAAAAAGCATCGAGGTAAATAAAACTGAGAATGAAGAATAAAAAGGAACAGCTGCGCCCATGAAAACAGCTGAACCGTCAGGAAGACACATGGAAAGTCTATAGCACCGAAAAGTAAGTTAAAGGTGGTGGAAAAAGTCCAATGTTTGTTTGTATTAAAACGAGGGTAAACTTCGGTGTAAACGGAACAGGGTCTGGACAGTGAAGAGGATGGAGAAGTGTAGTTTCGCTCAAAACGGTCATATTATGATTTTTTCCCCTTGTTAAAACACTAACTTGAGGTCTACATAACATGTCAAAGTGGTTCTTGGGACAACATTTTGCATAGATTATGTATTACAGACCCCTTTTTAGCTTATTTCTAACCATCTCTTCAGGATGCACAGTTTTCTGGGTATTCTTATTTACGTGCCTCCACTTTGACAGTGTCTTCTCCCCACCAGCTATGTCAAGGGTGTCAAACTATGGCCCGCGGGCCAAATTTGGCCCGCCATCTAATTTAATTTGGCCCCTTGAGGCAATAATAAAATAACATTAGACCTGGCCCGCCGGTATTATACAGTGGCGGTGCCGCTGTATCACCGCATTCAACGCTAATTCTCATACTTGCCAACCCTCCCGATTTTTCCAGGAGAATCCCAAATTTCAATGCCCCCACCGAAAATCTCCCGGGGCAACCATTCTCCCGAATTTCCACCGGGACAACAATATTGGGGACGTGCCTTAAAGGTACTGCTTTTAGCATCCTCTACAACCTGTCGTCACGTCCGCTTTTCCTCCAAACAAACAACGTGCCGGCCCAGTCACGTAATATATGCGGCTTCTACACACACACACAAGTGAATGCAAGGCATACTTGGTCAACAGCCATACAGGTCACACTGAGGGTGGCCGTATAAACAACTTTAACACTGTTACACCACACTGTGAACCCACACCAAACAAGAATGACAAACACATTTCGGGGGAACATCCGCACCGTAACACAACATAAAGACAACAGAACAAATACCCATAACCCCTTGCAGAATTAACTCTTCCGGGATGCTACAATATACACCCCCGCTACCAACAAAACTTGATTTTGCAGGTCACTATAAAGTTATATAAGCCTTGCTTGTTCAATATTGATTGCAAAACTTGTTTGGGTCCCTATTAAAAGGTTAATTTGTTCAACTTTGGCCCTCGGCTTTGTTCGGTTTAGAATTTTGGCCCACTCTGTATTTGAGTTTGACACCCCTGATCTATGTTGTAGTTTTCAGCGCTTCTACAGCAAATCTTAGACTTAGACTTAAACAAACGTTATTGAAGCACAAGAGAAATTGTTCCACACAGTAGCTCAGTTACAAAAGATGGAAAGGCTGATACAGAAATTAAGTACTATGTACCATAGAAGCAATATAAAATGTAACATATACCGTATTTTCTTGAATTGCCGCCGGGTATACAGTATGCGCCTGCCTAGAATTACTGCCGCGTCAAACTCGTTTCGCAAAATAATTAGCGCATGCTAAACATTATCGCCGGCTCAGGATTAACACCGGGTCAAACTCGTTTCGCAAAATATTATTTTTATTAGCGCTCGTCTAGAATTTCCGCCGGGTCAAACTCCATGCATCCATCCATCCATCTTCTTCCGCTTATCCGAGGTCGGGTCGCGGGGTCAACAGCCTAAGCAGGGAAACCCAGACTTCCCTCTCCCCAGCCACTTCGTCTAGCTCTTCCCGGGGGATCCCGAGGCGTTCCCAGGCCAGCCGGGAGACATAGTCTTCCCAACGTGTCCTGGGTCTTCCCCGTGGCCTCCTACCGGCTGGACGTGCCCTAAACACCTCCCTAGGGAGGCGTTTGGGTGGCATCCTGACCAGATGCCCGAACCACCTCATCTGGCTCCTCTCGATGTGAAGGAGCAGCGGCTTTACTTTGAGCTCCTCCCGGATGACAGAGCTTCTCACCCTATCTCTAAGGGAGAGACCCGCCACACGGCGGAGGAAACTCATTTGGGCCGCTTGTACCCGTGACCTTATCCTTTCGGTCATGATCCAAAGATCATGACCATAGGTGAGGATGGGAACGTAGATCGACCGGTAAATTGAGAGCTTTGCCTTCCGGCTCAGCTCCTTCTTCACCACAACGGATCGATACAACGTCCGCATTACTGAAGACGCCGCACCGATCCGCCTGTCGATCTCACGATCCACTCTTCCCTCACTCGTGAACAAGACTCCTAGGTACTTGAACTCCTCCACTTGGGGCAGGGTCTCCTCCCCAACCCGGAGATGGCATTCCACCCTTTTCCGGGCGAGAACCATGGACTCGGACTTGGAGGTGCTGATTCTCATTCCGGTCGCTTCACACTCGGCTGGGAACCGATCCAGTGAGAGCTGAAGATCCCGGTCAGATGAAGCCATCAGGACCACATCATCTGCAAAAAGCAGAGACCTAATCCCGTGGTCACCAAACCGGAACCCCTCAACGCCTTGACTGCGCCTAGAAATTCTGTCCATAAAAGTTTGGAACAGAATCGGTGTCACCGGGTCAAACTCGTTTCGCCAAATAATTAGCATATGCCTAGAATTTCCGCCGGGTCAAACTCGTCACGTCACGAGTGACACTTTACCCGTCATCATTTTCAAAATTGGACAAGGCTGATTTCAATAATTTGAAATCGCATAAAGGGAAGAAGATTAAGAGCTATTCAGTAGGATATAAGGTCCAAGCTATTGAATATGCTAAAAAGAAGCAGGTATGTTTTATTAATATACCGTAGCTGCGTGTGTCAAATATGAGTCATTAAATGACTCCCGCCTCCTGGTGGTAGAGGGCGCTAGTGATCCTTCTTGCGACTACTCGGCTGCAGAAGAAGTGACAACAAGCAGCAAGAGTGAGCGCCGTCTGTTTATTTTTTTCCTCTCGCTTGCACTTTTAACATGGAGGATTACATATCTAAAATAAAAAAGTTTTCTAAATCGAAGCAGGAGGTAATAAAGGAAGATTTCCATCGAGACAGAGAGGCTTTTAAAACTGAAGAAAGATAAGGAAGACTTCTATAAACAAGTTATCGATGCTTTTGATCAGAAGGAGCTGCGCATGGACTTCATTTATAAGTAAAGGTAAGAGCGTAATAACCTTTTTTTTATTTAATGTGCTTTTCATGATGGTATCCTTACATCACACTCAATTTTTTAAGCGCAGGCCTAAATTTACCGCATGCCTTTGGTAAGCGCCGGAGTGAGAAGAGCTTTTAAATTAATTAGCGCCCCGGCGGCAATTCAAGGAAATGCGGTATGCAATATTTTAAAAAGTAAAGTACCAATGATTGTCACACACACACTAGGTGTGGCGAAATTATTCACTGCACTTCACCCATCACCCTTCATCACCCCCTGGGAGGCGAGGGGAGCAGTGGGCAGCAGCAGTGGCCGCGCCCGGGAATCATTTTTGGTGGTTTAACCGCCAATTCCAAACCTTGATGCTGAGTGCAAAGCAGGGAGGTGATGGCTCCCATTTTTATAGTCTTTGGTATGACTCGTTACATATTATATGTACAGTATATAATATTGTTTGTGTGTGGGGGGGTGTGGCCTGTAAACCTGCAGCGAAGCCGGGAGTGCCAGGACCGGCTTCGAGATCAGCGACAGGTGCGTTGGTATCTAATCACCGGTCACTCTGTTAGAGGCAGCACCGTTTTTCACGGGATGCATTACCGGTGTTGTTATTGCACTAGTGAGCCAGTGCAAACAAGCTAGCAAGCTACGGAGATTTCCGCCAATGTATTTCTTGTAAAGTGTATAAAAACCAATATGGAAGCTGGACGGATAAGATGCCAAAAACCAACGACTTTCATGTGGTATTAGACGGAAAAGAGGAACTTTTTTTCTCCTCCATTTGAAAACGTGGACGTCTGATTCCAATCAATGCAAGTCATCAGAATCAGGTAATACACCAACTTATATTCTTGTCTTCATGAAAGATAGGAATCTATATGTTAAACATGCATGTATATTCATTAAAACACCTTCAACATGTGAACAAAAACGGCAAAATAAATAAATATAAATTATATACTGTATATATAAATGTATATATATGTCTTGATTGGATTATCCAGAGAATAGTGCTCGATACCGTGGTAGAGCGCAATATGTAGGTGTGGGAAAAAAATCACAAGATTACTTCATCTCTACAGAACTGTTTCATGAGGGGTTCCCTCAATCATCAGGAGATTTTAATGGAAGCATTCACATACAATGGTTTATATAGGGCACAGAGTGGGTGGGTACAAGCAGGCGTAGGGTGTGGTGATTGGCTCATGTGTTACCTAGGAGGTGTTTCCGTCTGTGGCGGCATGTTGAAATGATTTCACTGCGCTTGTTGAGGGATGATAAATCTGGATGATATATAATAAACAGTTTCTCTTTTAAGCATAGGTTGCATCTTTTATTACCACTGTTGTAAGGTGAGCTGGATGCAAGAATTTGCCATGTTATTGAATATTCAACATTATTGTCTTTGAGGTTCCAAATGTGTTTGCTGAGTTCTGTAGAATTCTGCAAAGTCTGGTTTCTAAAGGAGGCGTTGTGATTATTCCATCTTGTTTTGAACGCTCCTTCGGTTAATCCTACGTACGTGTCGGATGTGTTAATGTCCTTGCGTATTACCTTTGCTTGGTAAACTACTGATGTCTGTAAGCACCTTCCCGTTGAGAGGGCAATCAGAATTCTACAGAACTCAGCAAACACATTTGGAACCTCAAAGACAATAATGTTGAATATTCAATAACATGGCAAATTCTTGCATCCAGCACACCTTACAACAGTGGTAATAAAAGATGCAACCTATGCTTAAAAGAGAAACTGTTTATTATATATCATCCAGATCTATCATCCCTCAACAAGCGCAGTGAAATCATTTCAACATGCCGCCACAGACGGAAACACCTCCTAGGTAACACATGAGCCAATCACCACACCCCAACGCCTGCCTGTACCCACCCACTCTGTGCCCTATATAAACCATTGTATGTGAATGCTTCCATTAAAATCTCCTGATGATTGAGGGAACCCCTCATGAAACAGTTCTGTAGAGATGAAGTAATCTTGTGATTTTTTCCCACACCTACATAAATGTATATATATATATATATATATATATGAAGAGTTCATACGCAAAAACCGATAAACGCCATTTTGATAAAGTTTAGCCCAGCCTCGGTAATATATAGTCCGCCACTTCTATTGTGGTATACCAAAATCAATTCGTTTGCAAATGCGGACCAATGCCGCTTTTAACGTCATTTAGTTCAGCGATTTATTGCAAAGGCCGATAAGCGCCATGGATCATCTACCACAAAAGCCGATATATCCGTTTGCCCAACCAGCGCTGCAGTACGGGATCACGTGACAAACAAAATGGGGTCGCGCACGGACTCACTCAGTGTTGTTATCCACGCATGAATAATTCGGAAGCTTCTCCTGTGAACAAAACTGTTAAGCCAGCGAAAAAAACTGACGTGTTCGTGAGTTTTACACCGCTGCGTTAAACGATGTTGTCGAGCATGGAGCTAATGTCGATAGCGATGATGAGTCAGCTGTTATCTGCACAGGAGTGTTTTTGATAGGCAAACCAGGTTGAGCATTTGTGCTTGTTTTATTAATAAAACATTGTCTTCATTGCAACACTGTTTTTTTTGTTTTTTCATTTTGTGCTGAAAAGCACAAGGTAAATATGTGAGGTCACAGTTCCAAAAAAAGCATGTCCGGTTAGCATGTACGAAAAAACAATGTCCGCAGGGACAGCTAGATTTATACGTACCAAGGGATCGAAACTGTTAAATAATGAAGTAAAGAAATGTGAAAAGTTGTTACGTTGAAATGTGGCTTTCGATACATTTCACGTTCTGTTTTTCTCTCTATCTTTATATTGAATATTATGCGAAATAACGACCGCAAAGAAAAAGATTTTGGAGATATCTGTTTTTGCGACATATCATAATTTGGATATATCTGCTTTTGACGTAAAACCACATCAAACACTCTTACTTGAAAGCCATTCATTACATCAGCATTTCTTAAAAGTTTAGGCTTTCATGACTTGCGTATGTTGATATTAAATAAACTATTGTACGCTTGTATATGTACCGACAACACCAGCAGGCAGAAAATCGTTAATATACAGAATCGGTCAAAATGGATTTATCTGCTTTTGCATATGAACTCTTCATATATATATATATATATATATATATATATATATATATATATATATATATATATATATGATATGTGTGTGTATGTATATATGAGGTAGATCACCTCGACTTGGTCATTTATTAAGTAATTGATAAACGTTGAAAAACTTATTGGGGTGTTACCATTTAGTGGTCAATTGTAGGGAATATGTACTGTACTGTGCAATCTACTAATACAAGTTTTAATCAATCAATCAATCAATCAAGCAATCAATGAATGCCTACTGAGGCTATCAATCAATCAATCAATGTTTACTTATATAGCCCTAAATCACTAGTGTCTCAAAGGGCTGCACAAACCACTACGACATCCTCGGTAGGCCCACATAAGGGCAAGGAAAACTCACACCCAGTGGGACGTCGGTGACAATGATGACTATGAGAACCTTGGAGAGGAGGAAAGCAATGGATGTCGAGCGGGTCTAACATGATACTGTGAAAGTTCAATCCATAATGGATCCAACACAGTCGCGAGAGTCCAGTCCAAAGCGGATCCAACACAGCAGCGAGAGTCCCGTTCATAGCGGAGCCAGCAGGAAACCATCCCAAGCGGAGGCGGATCAGCAGCGCAGAGATGTCCCCAGCCGATACACAGGCGAGCAGTACATGGCCACCGGATCGGACCGGACTCCCTCCACAAGGGAGAGTGGGACATAGGAGGAAAAGAAAAGAAACGGCAGATCAACTGGTCTAAAAAGGGAGTCTATTTTAAGGCTAGAGTATACAAATGAGTTTTAAGGTGAGACTTAAATGCTTCTACTGAGGTAGCATCTCGAACTGTTACCGGGAGGGCATTCCAGAGTACTGGAGCCCGAACGGAAAACGCTTTATAGCCCGCAGACTTTTTTTGGGCTTTGGGAATCACTAATAAGCCGGAGTCCTTTGAACGCAGATTTCTTGCCGGGACAAATGGTACAATACAATCGGCAAGATAGGATGGAGCTAGACCGTGTAGTATTTTATACGTAAGTAGTAAAACCTTAAAGTCACATCTTAAGTGCACAGGAAGCCAGTATGGTGCTGTTAAGTTATTGTGGCTCAATGTGCCATTTTTTTATTTTATTTTAATGTACTATTATTTAATATATATTATTGTTTTAGTTGCTTAAGCGATATTCCTGGCTGTGAATTTGCTCATTGCTATTTTTATGTTTTTGTGCATTACTTGTTGCCGTCATCATTAAACAAACAGGTTACTCATCAGTTACTCAGTACTTGAGTAGTTTTTTCACAACATACTTTTTACTTTTACTCAAGTAAATATTTGGGTGACTACTCCTTACTTTGACTTGAGTAATAAATCTCTAAAGTAACAGTACTCTTACATGAGTACAATTTCTGGCTACTCTATTGTGAATTATATTTTATATAGCGCTTTTCTCTAGTGACTCAAAGCGCTTTACATTGTGAAACCAAATATCTAAGTTACATTTAAACCAGTGTGGGTGGCACCGGGAGCAGGTGGGTAAAGTGCCTTGCCCAAGGACACAACGGCAGTGACTAGGATGGCGGAAGCGGGAATCGAACCTGCAACCCTCAAGTTGCTGGCACGGCCACTCTACCAACCGAGCTATGCCGCCCCGTTTTGCTATTTTTATTTTTTTGTGCATTATTTTTTGCCGTAATCAGGTTACTCATCAGTTACTCAGTAATTGAGAAGTTATTTCACAACATACTTTTTACTTTTACTCAAGTAAATATTTGGGTGACTACTCCTTACTTTTACTCGAGTAATAAATCTCTAAAGTAACAGTACTCTTACTTGAGTACAATTTCTGGCTACTCTATTGTGAATTATATTTTATATAGCGCTTTTCTCTAGTGACTCAAAGCGCTTTACATAGTGAAACCCAATATCTAAGTTACATTTAAACCAGTGTGGGTGGCACTGGGAGCAGGTGGGTAAAGTGTCTTGCCCAAGGACACAACGGCAGTAACTAGGATGGCACAAGCGGGAATCGAACCTGCAACCCTCAAGTTGCTGGCACGGCTACTCTACCAACCGAGCTATGCCGCCCCGTTTTGCTATTTTTATTTTTTTGTGCATTATTTGTTGCCGTAATCAGGTTACTCATCAGTTACTCAGTACTTGAGTAGTTTTTTCACAACATACTTTTTACTTTTACTCAAGTAAATATTTGGGTGACTACTCCTTACTTTTACTCGAGTAATAAATCTCTAAAGTAACAGTACTTGAGTACAATTTCTGGCTACTCTACCCACCTCTGCCGACGAGTAGAAACCAAATCTTTGGAAACCGCAACAAAAAATAGACATAAAGAACTACAATACACTACAAAATCAAATTCTTGACACAGAGGTCAACATAAAAACAGAAGACAATCTCAAATATAAAGGCAACGGACTTGATTATTCTCAATTGACTGGAATGTTTTCCAAGTATCTGTGGAATTTAGTGAATAAGAGCTTGGGTGGAGGAAGTGCAGAGCGTACAAAGTGATCCGTATCAGCCGCCGTCGAGGTTGAGAGGACTGATTCAGGTGTCTGATAGCTGCCGCCAGTTTCTTGTTCCTCTATTCCGCATAAATATGCCACAGAACAGCCCCACAAAACCTCTTTCATGGAGAGCCTGGAACCGGGGTGAAAAGGAACACGGTTGAAAAGGAGTGGGGTGAGGGGGGTGAGGATTAAAACGAGACATACACCCAGGATGCAGAAGGCGTTTTTTTTTTACTCAATCCTTGCCTTCAGCAATGTCACATTTTGCCCAACAAGCTTCCCTTCTGTGAAGCGTCAGTCCTCCCCCTCCATGCATACCCAGTTTTCGGTCCTTAACCGCTTGTTCCTGTGGGAAATCCTTTCAGCTCAGCGAGGATGTGCTGCGGGAGCCACTCAAAGTCTATCATTTACATGTGTAGAGAGCATCCACAAAATGCAGCCTATAGGGCCTTCATGTTTTGCTTTCCACTCGGTTATGTGCTGCTGTGGCAACTTTTATGCCCCATTTGACCGAGGAATTGACCAGAAAAAAAATGTTTTCCAAGTTGCAAATAATCTAAGGAGATTCTCGAGTATCTGTCATCTTTTATATATATATATATATATATATATATATTTCCATCCATCCATTTCCTACTGCTTATTTCCATGCTAAGCTCATTTTGTTTTCTAGCTCCCATGCTAGCTCCTTTAGTTTGTTATCCGCCTCGTGCGCGCTTTTGCTAGTACCCTTTTGTTTGTTCATCGATCCATCCATTTTCTACCGCTTATTCCCATTTTTGGGGTCGCGGGGGGCGCTGGCGCCGATCTCAGCTACAAACGGGCGGAAGGCGGGGTACACCCTGGACAAGTCGCCACCTCATCGCAGGGCCAACACAGATAGACAGACAACATTCACACTCACATTCACACACTAGGGCCAATTTAGTGTTGCCAATCAACCTATCCCCAGGTGCATGTCTTTGGAAGTGGGAGGAAGCCGGAGTACCTGGAGGGAACCCACGCACTCACGGGGAGAACATGCAAACTCCACACAGAAAGATCCCCAGCCTGGATTTGAACCCAGGACTGCAGGACCTTTGTATTGTGAGGCAGACGCACTAACCCCTCCGCCACCGTGTTTTCCAAGTTGCAAATAATCTAAGGAGATTCTCGAGTATATATATACAAGGCGACACGGTAAAGAATCTGGGTATTATCTTCGACCCAACTCTCTCCTTTGAGGCACACATTAAAAGCGTTACTAAAACGGTCTTCTTTCATCTCCGTAATATCGCTAAAATTCGCTCCATTCTGTCCACTAAAGACGCCGAGATCATTATCCATGCGTTTGTTACGTCTCGTCTCGATTACTGTAACGTATTATTTTCGGGTCTCCCCATGTCTAGCATTAAAAGATTACAGTTGGTACAAAATGCGGCTGCTAGACTTTTGACAAGAACAAGAAAGTTTGATCACATTACGCCTGTACTGGCTCACCTGCACTGGCTTCCTGTGCACTTAAGATGTGACTTTAAGGTTTTACTACTTACGTATAAAATACTACACGGTCTAGCTCCGGCTTATTAGTGATTCCCAAAGCCCAAAAAAAGTCTGCGGGCTATAGAGCGTTTTCATTTCGGGCTCCAGTACTCTGGAATGCCCTCCCGGTAACAGTTCGAGATGCCACCTCAGTAGAAGCATTTAAGTCTCACCTTAAAACTCATTTGTATACTCTAGCCTTTAAATAGACTCCCTTTTTAGACCAGTTGATCTGCCGTTTCTTTTCTTTTTCTTCTATGTCCCACACTCCCTTGTGGAGGGGGTCCGGTCCGATCCGGTGGCCATGTACTGCTTGCCTGTGTATCGGCTGGGGACATCTCTGCGCTGCTGATCCGCCTCCGCTTGGGATGGTTTCCTGCTGGCTCCGCTGTGAACGGGACTCTCGCTGCTGTGTTGGATCCGCTTTGGACTGGACTCTCGTGACTGTGTTGGATCCACTATGGATTGAACTTTCACAGTATCATGTTAGGCCCGCTCGACATCCATTGCTTTCCTCCTCTCCAAGGTTCTCATAGTCATCATTGTCACCGACGTCCCACTGGGTGTGAGTTTTCCTTGCCCTTATGTGGGCCTACCGAGGATGTCGTAGTGGTTTGTGCAGCCCTTTGAGACACTAGTGATTTAGGGCTATATAAGTAAACATTGATTGATTGATTGATATTAATATTTCATCATTGATATATAAACTATCAGACTGTGTGGTGGGTAGTAGAGGGTTTCAGTAGGCCTTTAATCCATTCTATAATTTAAATCCACATACTGATTTACTAAAGGTTTTAAGTGTTGTACGTGCACACAAATGTTTTAAACTAAATGTTTCTCTAAGGTTATAGTACTCCTCTTTTGTTGAGAAGAAATGTTGTACGTTCTTGCGTGGCAAGTCATAGTTTTAGCTGTTTGCATCCATCCATCCATCCATCCATTTTCTACCGCTTATTCCCTTTCGGGGACGCGGGGGGCACTGGCGCCTATCTCAGCTACAATCGGGCGGAAGGCAGGGTACACCCTGGACAAGTCGCCACCTAATTCACTAAATCGTGGAATGTCAGTTTTTTCGATTCCCTTACTAAAGGGTTTGATTGAGTGTTCTCTGTATCCACCGCGCTTTATTTTCAAATGTTTTTGCAGCACATTGTCGTTATTTTGTTACATCCCGTTTTTTATTATATTTTGTTGTCACGCCTGTAAGTTTATGTTTTGGTTGTGGTCAGGTTATGTTTAGTTTTTTGGACATCTTAGTTCCGTCTCGGCACTTCCTGGTTTGTTTTCATCTCCATGCCAACGCATTAGTTTTCACCCGTCATGTCACGTCCTTGTTCTCAGCCTCACACCTGTTTTCACTAATGATCATAGCTACTTAAGTCACTCTTTTGTTGTCTTCATTCTGGGATCTTCACACTCGCACGCACCCTACCCATGCTGCACCTCCTTCACGACATCGATAATATGTTTCATGCCTTGTTGTTCGATTTGGTCCACGCCGAGTAAGTTTTGTTGTTCATGCCATAGATCAGGGGTGCAAATTATGTCGATCGCGATCGACTGGTCGATCTCGGAGGGTGTGTCAGTCGATCTCAAGCCAGGCATTAAAAAATAGACATAAAAATGAGCAATCGTCAATCATACCAAGACTTCACTTTCGTCAGTTGTTTGACATTCTCGGCACCCGAGGATCTTGTGAGATGACGCCTGCTGCTGCGAGCTCATATTTAAGAAAAAAATCACTAACAGGGCGGACGCAGAGAAACACATTTTATTTCTAGAGACTCCGTACCTACTGTCAAAACTCTAAAGACCGACTGCACAGTTCCTGTCTTCACCATAAAAGACCTGCTTCATCCTGCCTGTGCTAACAAAATAAGAGTCTTAGAAAGCTAGCGTGCACAAGCTAGCAAGCTACGGAGTTTGATGCCAATGTATTTCTCCCCCGCCCTCAGCGACCGCTCCCTCTCCTCGCTCGCCCACACTGATGTCACTCACCTGCTGCCAGACATTAAAGGGCCACACACACATATGCTACTCTCATAACAAAGTGTTTAAAAACGAGTATGCAAGTTGGACAAATGAGATGCCAAATCCAACCACTTTCATGTGGTATTGGACAGAAAGGAGGACTTTTTTTTTCTTCCATTTGAAAATGCGGACGTTATCAGCACCACTGTCTGATTCCAATCAATGCAAGTCATCAGAATCAGGTAATACAGCAACTTATATTCTTGTCTTCAGGAAAGAAAGGAATCTATGTGTGTTAAACATGCTTGTATTATCATTAAACAGCATTAACTTGTTAACAAAAATGTATTTTTTCATAAATAAATAAATATAAATTATAAATAGGAATGAGGTAGATCTCCTCGGCTTGGTCAATTGAAAAGTAGCTCGCCTGCAGAAAAAGTGTGAGCGCCCCTGCCATAGTTAGTATCTTTTGTTTATTTGTATATAGTCATGCCATTGTGCTGTTTTGTTTTGAGTTTAGTATAGATTATTATCCGCCACAGAGCGCGTCCTTGGTTTTCCTTTTTGTAGTTTCTTTGTTTAGTTAATAAATATCATGTACTTACATTCATGCCTTACTCGTCCCATATCATCCTTGCATCGAGGAAGTACAAACATCCACAGTCCTAGCCTGACATTTTTTAATATGATTGAATATCTTTTCCAACCACCAAGACGTCTGACACTGCTTCTGGGGTCCAACCATTATCGTAAAATTAATGACGACGTTCAAGTGGTCTGAAAAATGTGCGGTTTGTTTTTTTTCTGATGCACTTTTCAGTCCATTGTAACGTTTTCAATTCAACTGAGATGCACGAACACGAACGCACACAAAAGCTGAAGACGCAAAAACACAGCACAGCCTTTATTAATAACACCTAAAACTGCAGTATTGTATGTGTTGTTTCTTTGCAGTGTTTCAGGGAAATGAGAGAGAAAGTGACAGACTCCTCCACCTCCTACAGACAAAAAGAATGATATTCATCCATGCGTCATGACTGCATGACACTCTTTCTGCAGGATCCGTGTTAAAACTGTTCAACAGTAAGCAGCCGGGAATTTTAACATACATGCTGGTTTTGTTTAATGGGAGGAAAAAAAAAAATCTTCCAGCTTGGAACATTTTTTTTTCTCTTGGAAGGCAATTAAAATGTTAATATGCACCCTGGGATACATTCAGTTTCCCACCTGCTTCACCTATCCTAAGGGGACAGGTTTGGAGTAAACATTAATTACGGATTAATTATTCTACGATTACAAAATATTTTTTGTACTACACTATCATTGTGGGATTACTATTTAGTTTTAGTTTGAATGCTTCTGTATGTGACCTTATTATTATATGGTTTCTAAACTTGGTTTCCGATTACTTCTTTGGTAATTTATAAAAAAAACAACAACCTTTGCTCAGAAAAAAAGTGCTTTGCTAGAGAAATCGCAGACTATTTAACTGAGTGGTCAATAATTTGGATCTCCTGACACTGCTCGCATCATCAATGATTTTGTACTCGCACAAACTTTGTAACATTTTGAGATAAGAAATGTTTACTTTACCACACCATTATAGTGTTGTACCAATACCAATATTTTGGTACCGGTACCAGAACTTTAGTTATTAGAGCGTTCTGGTTGGACGTTTTTTTTTTCATGGGATGCATTACTAGCGTTGTTGTTGCACTAGTGAGCCACTTATGAGGAGATTGTAAGGTTCAAACGCTGATGACATTATTAAACAAGACAAAAGGCAAAGAATCAAACAGAGACAGAATTAAATTTGGACTCGGATCCGAGGAGAGACATGGCCACTGTAAACTCTGTACAGCCCTGCACCAAGCTCTGACGAAAAAAGGTTTACGTCTCCTCTTTTATTTAGATATTCAATGTTTACGCAACAACATATGTCAAAACAGAAATGGGGAGTATGTAAACAGTCATTGTTTTCGGACAAAAGAAGAAGATGCCTCAGGCTTGGGCTTGTCCTGGATTCAGCTTCGGCAGGTGTTTGAGGACAATAGAAAACCCTTTTCGTCGCATTCCAACGTACACAGCGGAATCTTCCAAGACCTTGCTTGGTCGAACAAGGACAGCTCTCATTTGTTCAATGGAAACTCGGAGAGCGGAAAGTTTTTTGATAATTTACACACAATTTTTCTAAGAGAGATGCCGCTCCGTTCTCGATTTAAGTAAAGTCTGAATGTCATTAAAACAGTTAGCTTCATCTTTTGACACTTCTTCCACTACCGTCCTTGCACGCTACACCGCTACAACAAAGATGACGGGGAGAAGACGTCGCCGAAGCTGAGCCCATAAATGTCAGAACGGGGGCTATGGTGTGGTTTGTTTTACCGGAAGGCAAAGGAAGGTGACGGGCCATGGCGTGAAATAAATTTAATCTTAACTAATCTTAAATTTAATCTTAACTCAAAAGCTACAAACACAAGGCACTCACAGTGGAGGCACAAAACTTAACGCAGGGAACAAAACTAATACTTAAACATAAACTATGAACATAAAACAAACAACACTTACTGTGACATGAGGAAGGAAGCATGAACAATGAACATCAGTAATATGGTTGCGGATCTTTGTGTGTCCCACGATTCGATTCAATATCGATTCTTGGGGTCACGATTGGATTGTAAATCGATTCTTTTGATTCAATGCGATTCTCGATTCAAAAACGATATTTTTCCGATTCAAAACGATTCTGTATTCATTCAATACATAGGATTTCAGCAGGATCTACCCAAGTCTGTTAACATGCCAGCAGAGTAGTAGATTGTTTTAAAAAAAACTTTTATATTTGTAAAGGACAATGTTTTATTAACTGATTGCAATAATGTAAATTTGTTTTAAACTATTAAACGAACCAAAAATATGACTCATTTTATCTTTGTGAAAATATTGGACACAGTGTGTTGTCAAGATTATGAGATGCGATGCAAGTGTAAGCCACTGTGACACTAATGTTCTTTTTTTTTATTTTTTATAAATGTCTAATGATAATGTCAATAATGGATTTTTTGTCACTGCTATGCTGAAATTATAACTAATATTGATACTGTTGTTGATAATATTCATTTTTGTTTCACTACTTTTGGTTTATTCTGCGTCGTGTCTCCTCAATTGCTCTGTTTACTGCAGTTCTGAGTGTTGCTGGGTCAGGTTTGGTTTTGGAATTGGACCTAGGGGACCGAAAGCGATGGATGTTGAGCGGGTCCAACATGATACTGTGAAAGTTCAATCCATAGTGGCTCCAACACAGCCGCGAGAGTTCAGTTCAAAGCGGATCCAAGACAGCAGCAAGAGTCCCGTCCACAAGAAACCATCTCAAGCGGAGTCGGATCAGCAGCGTAGAGATGTCCCCAACCGATACACAGGCAAGCGGTCCACCCTGGGTCCGGACGAGCGGTCCATCCTGGGTTCCGACTCTGAACAGCCAGTACTTCATCCATGGTCATCGGACCGGACCCCCTCCACAAGGGAGGGGAGGGACAGAGGAGAAAAAGAAAAGAAGCGGCAGATCAACTGGTCTAAAAAGGAGGTCTATTTAAAGGCTAGAGTATACAAATGAGTTTTAAGGTGAGACTTAAATGCTTCTACTGAGGTAGCATCTCGAACTGTTACCGGGAGGGCATTCCAGAGTACTGGAGCCCGAACGGAAAACGCTCTATAGCCCGCAGACTTTTTTTGGGCTTTGGGAATCACTAATAAGCCGGAGTCCTTTGAACGCAGATTTCTTGCCGGGACATATGGTACAATACAATCGGCAAGATAGGATGGAGCTAGACCGTGTAGTATTTTATACGTAAGTAGTAAAACCTTTCAAGTCACATCTTAAGTGCACAGGAAGCCAGTGCAGGTGAGCCAGTACAGGCGTAATGTGATCAAACTTTCTTGTTCTTGTCAAAAGTCTAGCAGCCGCATTTTGTACCAACTGTAATCTTTTAATGCTAGACATGGGGAGACCCGAAAATAATACGTTACAGTAATCGAGGCGAGACGTAACAAATGCATGGATAATGATCCCGGCGTCTTTAGTGGACAAAATGGAGCGAATTTTAGCAATATTACGGAGATGAAAGAAGGCCGTTTTAGTAATGCTTTTAATGTGTGACTCAAAGGAGAGAGTTGGGTGAAAGATAATACCCAGATTCTTTACCGACTCATCTTGTTTAATTATTTGGTTGTCAAATGTTAGAGTTGTATTATTAAATAGAGGTCGGTGTCTAGCAGGACCGATAATCAGCATTTCCGTTTTTTTGGCGTTGAGTTGTAAAAAGTCAACGTACATCCGTTGTTTAATTTCATTAAGACACGCCTCCAGCTGACTACAGATCCCCATATTCATCCATATTATGTTTACAGTGAGCTGAGATAAAGGTTACACAGAGTTTCTGTTCCGAGGTGCTTAGATGAGTCCATACAGAACATTCAGTGGGAGAACTGGTGCTGGGTTTTGGTCAGAGACAAGCGAGGAAACAGACTGGCACATAATAGCCCTGTGGCACCATGACACCAGGATTAATTTAGTGAATGAACAACAAAAGATAAGCAATGAATACGCCTTTCAGAGTGACCTTAAAGTATCATCTACCGCGCAGAAACAATCATCTGGTGATGAGTGGATGAGGAATAGAGGTGGATACACTGCAAGGTTGATGAGGAGATAGATGGTGATCAGGCTGGCAAAGTGAGATGGATGATGCACAATCTGGAGGGGGCTTGCATGTGCCAGAGGAGCGCCACGCCCACAACACAAAATACACCCACGGAACAGAACAAAGGAGGACAGGCATTTGGTGCATCCAACGCAATGCAACTCAAAAGTTGCAGCAGCAGCAGCAAAGTCACAAATTTACAGCGTGGAATATGTCTTTCTCCCAAGCCCTTTTCTGTTGAGGTAATGTTACGATGCTGATAAGGCGGACCTTGACACACTTCCGTTGTGCACGGCAGCATTACTTTATAGCTTCTGGACATAACTTTGTTTTTCTTACCGCGGAAAGCAATACATTGAGAGTGAAGGACTCTGCTGAGAAAACAAAAATTGGAGGAAATGAATTGCTATAAAGCAGGGGTCGGGAACCTTTTTGGCCGATAGAGCCATGAAAGCCAAATATTTCACAATATATTTCCGTAAGAGCCATATAACATTTTTCAACACTGAATACAACTAAATTACACCCGCTCAACATCCATTGCTTTCGGTCCCCTAGAGCGGGGGTTGGGGGTTGCCCACATTTGAGGTCCTCTCCAAGGTTTCTCAAAGTCAGCATTGTCACTGGCGTCCCACTGGATGTGAATTCTCCCTGCCCACTGGGTGTGAGTTTTTCTTGCCCTTTTGTGGGTTCTTCCGAGGATGTCGTAGTCGTAATGGTTTGTACAGTCCTTTGAGACATTTGTGATTTAGGGCTATATAAATAAACATTGATTGATTGATTGATTGATTGATCATTGTCACCGGCGTCCCATTGGGTGTGAGTTCTCCTTGCCCACTGGGTGTGAGTTTTTCTTGCCCTTTTGTGGGTTCTTCCGAGGATGTCGTAGTGGTTTGTACAGTCCTTTGATACATTTGTGATTTAGGGCTATATAAATAAACATTGATTGATTGATTGATCATTGACACCGGTGTCCCATTGGGTGTGAATTTTCCCAGCCCACCGGGTGTGAGTTTTCCTTGCCCTTATGTGGGTTCTTCCGAGGATGTTGTAATCGTAGTGGTTTGTACAGTCCTTTGAGACATTTGTGATTTAGGGCTATATAAATATACATTGATTGATTGATTGATTGATTGACAACCACCCCCAAAGAGAATGTGGAAAACCGATCATAAATTGAATTTCCTGCTCGCATTACGGCTATCAACTGTGTAACTTACCTAGCTAAGAGCGTTAACCTGTTTTTTTTGTTTTTCTGAAAGATTTTCAATAATAGTTCTTATTTACTGTCATGTCTTGTGATCATGTTCTGTTTGTTTTTGACTCCATTAGTTCCTGTTTTTGCGCACCCCGGTTTGTTTTGTTCCATGACAACTCGTTAGTTTCACCTGCCTCATTTGTTTGAACTCACGCACCCGTTGTTAATCAAGTCACTATTTAAGCCTGTCATTTTCTGTTGGTCGTTCTGGTGTCATCACTCTGGTTTTTGCTCTGTTCATGCCATAGTTCGTACTGATTAGGGGTGTGGGAAAAAAATCGATTTGAATATGAGGTGGCGATTTGTCCAGGGTGTACCCCGCCTTCCGCCCAACTGTAGCTGAGATAGACGCCAGCGCCCCCCGCGACCCCAAAAGGGAATAAGCGGGTAGCGAATGGATGGATGGATCGCGATTCTCGAGTTCTGCGATTCAGATTTTTTTTTTTTCAATAACAACATTGTTATTATAAAAGTTAACCAATGATACATATAATACTTCAATCAATCAATCAATCAATGTTTATTTATATAGCCCCAAAACACAAATGTCTCAAAGGACTGTACAAATCATTACGACTACGACATCCTCGGAAGAACCCACAAAAGGGCAAGGAAAACTCACACCCAGTGGGCAGGGAGAATTCACATCCAGTGGGACGCCAGTGACAATGCTGACTATGAGAAACCTTGGAGAGGACCTCAGATGTGGGCAACCCCCCCCCTCTAGGGGACCGAAAGCAATGGATGTCGAGCGGGTCTAACATGATACTGTGAAAGTTCAATCCATAGTGGCTCCAACACAGCCGCGAGAGTTCAGTTCAAGCGGATCCAAGACAGCAGCGAGAGTCCCGTCCACAGGAAACCATCTCAAGCGGAGGCGGATCAGAAGCGTAGAGATGTCCCCAACCGATACAGGCGAGCGGTCCATCCTGGGTCCCGACGAGCGGTCCATCCTGGGTCTCGACTCTGGACAGCCAGTACTTCATCCATGGTCATCGGACCGGACCCCCTTCACAAGGGAGGGGGGGACATAGGAGAAAGAAAAGAAGCGGCAGATCAACTGGTCTAAAAAGGAGGTCAATTTAAATGCTAGAGTATACAGATGAGTTTTAAGGTGAGACTTAAATGCTTTCACCTGCCTCATTTGTTTGAACTCACGCACCCGTTGTTAATCAAGTCACTATTTAAGCCTGTCATTTTCTGGTTGGTCGTTCTGGTGTCATCACTCTGGTTTTTGCTCTGTTCATGCCATAGTTAGTACTGATTAGGGGTGTGGGAAAAAATCGATTTGAATATTACCATTATTGCGACATCTTGAACAGGTGCGGTAGGAAACGGATGGTTGGATTAAAATGCATTATAATGTTTTGTAATTTTAATGTTATTTTTGAAACTGTGATTACCAGCGGGATTATTCATTACTTATCGTGTTAAGCAATGACAGCTAAGATTTATCTGAGAGCCAGAGGTTCCCTACCCCTGGTTTAAGCACTAGACACCTTTTTACCTGCACTCTGCCTCCCGCTGTTTCCCACATCTATAAAGCAATTAGCTACCGACTGCCACCTACTGATACGGAAGAGTATCACACGGTTACTCGGCATAGCTCGGTTGGTTGAGTGGCCGTGCCAGCAACCTGAGGGTTCCAGGTTGGATTCCCGCTTCCGCCATCCTAGTCACTGCCGTTGTGTCCTTGGGCAAGACACTTTACCCACCTGCCCCCAGTGCCACCCACACTGGTTTCAATGTAACTTAGATATTGGGTGTCACTTTGTAAAGCACTTTGAGTCACTCGAGAAAAGCGCTATATAAATATAATTATCTGAGAGCCATATGTAGTCATCAAAAGAGCCACATCTGGCTCTAGAGCCATAGGTTCCCTACCCCTGGGATAAAGAAATGAATCATCGTGTAGCCGTCTTGGCGAGGTATTCCAAGTGTTTCCCTGCTCTTCCGCACCATTCCGCATATAAAGAGAGAACAATACAACCTTTTATTTATGGACTCAAAAATATACAAACCCCGTTTCCATATGAGTTGGGAAATTGTGTTGGATGTAAATATAAACAGAATACAATGATTTGCAAATGTTAATTAACTTAGAATTTCATGGCTGCAACACGTGCCAAAGTAGTTGGGAAAGGGCATGTTCACCACTGTGTTACATCACCTTTTCTTTTAACGACACTCAAGGAACGTTTGGGAACTGAGGAAACTAATTTTTGAAGCTTTGAAAGTGGAATTCGTTCCCATTCTTGTTTTATGTAGAGCTTCGGTCGTTCAACAGTCCGGGGTCTCCTCTGTCATATTTTACGCTTCATAATGCGCCACACGTTTTTGATGGGAGACAGGTCTGGACTGCAGGTAACCCAGGAAAATACCCGCACTCTTTTACTACAAAGCCACGCTGTTGTAACACTTGTCTTGCTGAAATAAGCAGATAACGTTGCTTGGATGACAACATATGTTGCTCCAAAACCTGTATGGACCTTTCAGCATTAATGGTACCTTCACAGATGTGTAAGTTACCCTTGCTTTGGGCACTAATACACCCCCAAACTGGCTTTTGAACTTCGCGCCTATAATAATCCGGACGGTTATTTTCCTCTTTGTTCCGGAGGACACCACGTCCACAGTTTCCAAATATAATTTGAAATATGGACTCGTCAGACCACAGAATACCTTTCCACTTTGCATCAGTCCATCTTAGAGGAACTCGGGCCCAGCGAAGCCAGCGGCGTTCCTTGGTGTTGTTAATAAATGGGTTTTGCCTGGCAAAGCAGAGTTTTAACTTGCACTTATACAAATGTAGCAACCAACTGTAGTTACTGACAGTGGTTTTATGAAGTGTTCCTGAGCCCATGTGGTGATATCCTTTACACACTGATGTCTGTTTTTGATGCAGTACCGCCTGAGGGATCAACAGTCCTTAATATCATCGCTTACATGCAGTGATTTCTCCAGATTCTCTGAATCTTTTGATGATTTTACAGACCGTAGATGGTAAAATCCCTAAATTCCTTGCAATAGCTCGTTGAGAAATGTTGTTCTAAAACTGTTTGACGCTTTGCTTACAAATTGTTGACCCTCACCCTATCCTTGTTTGTGAAGTACATAGCATTTCATGGAAGCTGTTTGTATACCCAATCATGGCACCCACCTGTTCATAATTAGCCTGCACACCTGTGGGATGTTCCATATAAGTGTTTGATGAGAATTTCATGTTTTTCAGTTCGTACAAACTGCTGTCTTGTCGCATTGTGTTGTGCATTACAAACACAAATGTGTTTCGTGCTGACGTAGAAGCTAGCTTATCACTTGCCGTAGTTAGCTTCTATAGCTGATACCGTAGCAGGTTGATGTGTTACTACGATAGAAAAAATTGTTTCTCAGTGTTTGCTCTTACAATAACAATGTTGCTACTGTTTGGTTATTATACTGGTTACAAAACGTAAATGAAGCACTGGTGACGGTTTTTGAAAGCATTTTGAACGTGATTTAGTGGTAGAATTGCTCGTTCCCTATTAGCTGCATCGCAAGCCACCAAGACCGAGTCGATTTGCGTATGTTAGAAAACAAAAAAAAACATCAATGATTGTGAATTTGGGGCGGGGGGGAGTGCTCTGTTGACCTGCAGCGAAGCGGGGGCGTGCCAGAACCGGCTGTGAAATCAGCAACAGATGCGTAGATGGCCCAGCTGGGCCTGGCTATCTAATCACCTGTCGCTCTGTTAAAAGGCAGCGGCCGGGGAGGAGAGAGGGGTTGGTGGTGGAGCATGAGCGAGACTGACACGACAAGACAATTGCTGAAAAGACATCCATCCATCCATCCATTTTCTACCGCTTATTCCCTTTCGGGGTGGCGGGGGGCGCTGGCGCCTATCTCAGCTACAATCGGGCGGAAGGCGGGGTACACCCTGGACAAGTCGCCACCTCATCGCAGGGCCAACACAGATAGACAGACAACATTCACACTCACATTCACACACTAGGGCCAATTTAGTGTTGCCAATCAACCTATCCCCAGGTGCATGTCTTTGGAAGTGGGAGGAAGCCGGAGTACCCGGAGGGAACCCACGCATTCACGGGGAGAACATGCAAACTCCACACAGAAAGATCCCGAGCCTGGATTTGAACCCAGGACTGCAGGACCTTCGTATTGTGAGGCAGACGCACTAACCCCTCTTCCACCGTGAAGCTGAAAAGACAATTTATTGAAAAATAAAACACTATTGTCAACCTGGAAGAGCCTGGCATGTCTGTGATTGGTGGTCCGAAGAACCCGGAAACGAGAGTCTCAAAAGAAAAAGTGCAGTTGGCGGAGCGGGCGTGCCAGCAACCTGAGGGTTCCTGGTTCGATCCCCACCAACCTGGTCACGTCCGTTCTGTCCTTGAGCAAGACACTTCACCCCTTGCTCCTGACGGGTCGTGGTTCGGGCCTTGCATGGCAGCTCCCTCCATCAGTGTGTGAATGTGTGTGTGAATGGGTGAATGTGGAAAAGCACTACACAATCCATCCATCCATCCATCCATTTTCGACCGCTTATTCCCTTTGTGGGGTCGCGGGGGGCGCTGGCGCCTATCTCAGCTACAATCGGGCGGAAGGCGGGGTACACTACACAAGTATAACCCATTTACCATTTAAACAAATTTGTCAAGTATGTGCCACCACTTTTCAACCAACCTTGCTTTGCTTCCGCCTTTACATTTGCATTCAGTCCAGTGGCAGCCCGGAAGAATAAACCACCTTCAAACATCCAATTAACACACGATACCTTCCCTGATATCCGGTTTCTTTTCAAAAAGAATCATTTTGGAGAAGACCCTGTAGAATTGTGTAGGATTTACACCTGAATGCCCTTTCTCCCGCCTTCTCTTCATCACGACTTCCATCTCTGGCAAGTGTGAAAGCTGCACTGTCAGATACGCACTCGGGGGTCACTGGAGGCTTCAGGCAAACTGGACTGCAGAAAGTCTGGAAAAAACCTCCACACAAAACCTGCTGGCCAAACCTGTCGATATTGATCTTCAACTCGTGAATGCGAGCCTCTGTATTTCCGGCTTGGGCAGATAAGGAGAAGACAGTTTTCCCCTCTCTCTTGACTGTCGAAGAGTTCGGGGAAACAAACTTTGGGCCTACAGCTGTGGTTTGTACAAACCCCGTTTCCATATGAGTTGGGAAATTTTGTTAGATGTAAATATAAACGGAATTGCGACATCAATCTCTAAAGGATATCACCACATCCCACAGGTGTGCAGGCTAATTGGGAACAGGTGGGTGCCATGATTGGGTATAAAAACAGCTTCCCAAAAATGCTCAGTCTTTCACAAGAAAGGATGGGGCGAGGTACACCCCTTTGTCCACAACTGTGTGAGCAAATAGTCAAACAGTTTAAAACAACGTTTCTCAAAGTGCAATTGCAAAAAATTTAGGGATTTCAACATCTGCGTTCCATAATATCATCAAAAGGTTCAGAGAATCTGGAGAAATCACTCCAAGAAAGCGGCATGGCCCGGAAACCAACATTGAAAGACCGTGACCTGCGATCGCTCAGACAGCACTGCATCAAAAACCGACATCAATCTCTAAAGGATATCACCACATGGGCTCAGGAACACTTCAGAACACCACTGTCACTAAATACAGTTTGTCGCTACATCTGTAAGTGCAAGTTAAAGCTCTGCTATGTAAAGCGAAAGCCATTTATCAACAACATCCAGAAACACTGCTTCTCTGGGCCTACAGCTGTGGTTTTGTACAAACCCTGTTTCCATATGAGTTGGGAAATTGTGTTAGATGTAAATATAAACGGAATTAGCAAATCATTTTCAACCCATATTCAGTTGAATGCACTACAAAGACAACATATTTGATGTTAAAACAAACATTTTTTTTTCGCAAATAATCATTAACTTTAGAATTTGATGCCAGCAACACGTGATAAAGAAGTTGGGAAAGGTGGCAATAAATACTGATAAAGTTGAGGAATGCTCATCAAACACTTATTTGGAACATCCCACAGGTGTGCAGGCTAATTGGGAACAGGTGGGTGCCATGATTGGGTATAAAAACAGCTTCCCAAAAAATGCTCAGTCTTTCACAAGAAAGGATGGGGCGAGGTACACCACTTTGTCCACAACTGCGTGAGCAAATAGTCAAACAGTTTAAGAACAACGTTTCTCAAAGTGCAATTGCAAAAAATGTAGGGATTTCAACATCTACGGTCCATAATATCATCAAAAGGTTCAGAGAATCTGGAGAAATCACTCCAAGAAAGCGGCATGGCCGGAAACCAACATTGAATGACCGTGACCTGCGATCCCTCAGACGGCACTGTATTCAAAACCGACATCAATCTCTAAAGGATATCACCACGTGGGCTCTGGAACGCTTCAGAAAACCACTGTCACTAAATACAGTTTGTCGCTACATCTGTAAGTGCAAGTTAAAGCTCTGCTATGTAAAGCGAAAGCCATTTATCAACAACATCCAGAAACACCGCTTCTCTGGGCCTACAGCTGTGGTTTTGTACAAACCCCGTTTCCATATGAGTTGGGAAATTGTGTTAGATGTAAACATAAACGGAATACAATGATGTGCAAATCCTTTTCAACCCATATTCAGTTGAATATGCTACAAAGACAACATATTTGATGTTAAAACTCATAAACATTTTTTTTTGCAAAAAATCATTAACTTTAGAATTTGATGCCAGCAACACGTGACAAAGAAGTTGGGAAAGGTGGCAATAAATACTGATAAAGTTGCGGTATGCTCATCAAACACTTATTTGGAACACCCCACATGAGCTTAGGCTAATTAGGAACAGGTGGGTGCCATGATTGGGTATAAAAACGACTCCCATGAAATGGTAAGTAATTCACAAACAAGGATGGGGTGAGGGTCACCACTTTGTAAGCAAATTGTCGAACAGTTTTAGAACAAAATTTCTCAACGAGCTATTGCAAGGAATTTAGGGATCAACTAAAATCATCAAAAAGTTCAGAGAACCTGGAGAAATCACTGCACCTAAGCGATGATATTACAGACCGTTGATCCCTTAGGCGGTTCCGCATCAAAACCGACATCAGTGTGTAAAGGATATCTCCACATGGGCTTGGAACACTTCATAAGACCACTGTCAGTAACTACAATTTGTCGCTACATCTGTAAGTGCAAGTTAAAACTCTACCATGCAAAGCAAAACCCATTTATCAAAAATATCCCGAAACGCCCCCAACTTAGCTGGGCCCGAGCTCACCAAAGATGGACTGATGCAAAGTGGGTAGGTGTTCTGTGGTCTGACGAGTCCACATTTCAAATTATATTTGGAAACAGTGGACGTGGTGTTCTCCAAAACAAAGAGGAAAATAACCATTTGGATTGTTATACGGGCAAAGTTCAAAAGCCAGCATGTGTGATGGTATGGGGGTGTATTAGTGCCCAAGACATGGGTAACTTACACATCTGTGAATGCACCATTAATGCTGAAAGGTCCATACAGGCTTTGGAGCAACATATGTTGTCATCCAAGCAAAGTTATCATGGACGCCCCTGCTTATTTCAGCAAGGCAATGCCAAGCCACATGTTACAACAGAGTGGTTTTGTAGTAAAAGAGTGCGGGTACTTTCCTGGGTTACCTGCAGTCCAGACCTGTCTCCCATCCAAAATGTGTGGCGCATTATGAAGCGTAAAATACGCTTCATAATGGGATGTTCCATATAAGTGTTTGATGAGCATTCCTCAAATTTATCAGTACTTATTGCCACCTTTCCCAACTTCTTTGTCACGTGTTGTTGGCATCAAATTCTAAAGTTAATGATTATTTGCACAAAAAAACAATCTCTAGGGATGTGTTTAGGGCACGTCCAGCCGGTAGGAGGCCACGGGGAAGACCCAGGACACGTTGGGAAGACTATGTCTCCCGGCTGGCCTGGGAACGCCTCGGGATCCCCCGGGAAGAGCTAAACAAAGTGGCTGGGGAGAGGGAAATCTGGGCTTCCCTGCTTAGGCTGCTGCCCCCGCGACCCGACCTCGGAAAATCAGAAGATGTTGGATGGATGGACAATGTTTATCAGTTTGAACATCAAATATGTTGTCTTTGTAGCATATTCAACTGAATATGGGTTGAAAATGATTTGCAAATCATTGTATTCCGTTTATATTTACATTTAACACAATTTCCCAACTAATATGGAAACGGGGTTTGTATAATAAAGCAAACAGTTGTCTTCGGAATATTTAGGAGCGAGGACATTCCTCATTCCGGCCGCTTCACACTCGGTTCGCAGCAGAGAGTGAAGCGACCGGAATGAGAATCAGCACCTCCAAGTCAGAGTCCATGGTTCTCGCCCGGAAAAGGGTGGAGTGCCATCTCCGGGTTGGGGAGGAGACCCTGCCCCAAGTGGAGGAGTTCAAGTACCTAGGAGTCTTGTTCACGAGTGAGGGAAGAGTGGATCGTGAGATCGACAGGCGGATCGGTGCGGCGTCTTCAGTAATGCGGACGTTGTACCGATCCGTTGTGGTGAAGAAGGAGCTGAGCCGGAAGGCAAAGCTCTCAATTTACCGGTCAATCTACGTTCCCATCCTCACCTATGGTCATGAGCTTTGGGTCATGACCGAAAGGATAAGATCACGGGTACAAGCGGCCGAAATGAGTTTGGGGCTCTCCCTTAGAGATAGGGTGAGAAGCTCTGCCATCCGGGAGGAACTCAAAGTAAAGCCGCTGCTCCTCCACATCGAGAGGAGCCAGATGAGGTGGTTCGGGCATCTGGTCAGGATGCCACCCGAACGCCTCCCTAGGGAGGTGTTTAGGGCACGTCCAGCCGGTAGGAGGCCACGGGGAAGACCCAGGACACGTTGGGAAGACTATGTCTCACGGCTGGCCTGGGAACGCCTCGGGATCCCCCGGGAAGAGCTAGACGAAGTGGCTGGGGAGAGGGAAGTCTGGGCTTCCCTGCTTAGGCTGCTGCCCCCGCGACCCGACCTCGGATAAGCGGAAGAAGATGGATGGATGGATGGACATTCCACAGGTGGCATCCTATGACAGTTCCACGCTGGAAATTACCGAGCTCCTGAGAGCGGCCCATTCTTTCACAAATGTTTGTAGAAACAGTCTCCACGCCTAAGTGCTTGATTTTATACACCTGTGGCCGGGCCGAGTGATTAGGACACCTGATTCTGATCATTTGGATGGGGGACAAATAAGTTCCAATTACAGGAGGCTTTACAATGCAGCCGCAAATTAGTTTCAAACAACACATGGTAAATGACTATGTTGTTTTTGTAAGAAGGGGTTAAGTTTGACTATTACACTCCTGGTTTACACACATATATTATTCATGTCCTGGGTTGTAAAAAAAAACAAAAAAACAAGCTGGAATGAACATTTCAAAACGATGTGCATGTCTAAATGTGTGATGTATATGGCACAGGCTCCCGAGGATGCTGGGAAAGGTAAATATTTCATGGAGCGTATGACTGATGGGCCATGGGCTTAATGAGTCCAGCGGAACATGGACTATGTGGCTTGCGGGAAACCAAATATATTCTAAACCTTCCACAGTCGTGCATCACTGGCAAATACACGGACTTTTTTATGCGTTTAAATAAGCAGCGGGGTTAGTGCGTCTGCCTCACAATACGAAGGTCCTGCAGTCCTGGGTTCAAATCCAGGCTCGGGATCTTTCTGTGTGGAGTTTGCATGTTCTCCCCGTGACTGCGTGGGTACTCCGGCTTCCTCCCACTTCCAAAGACATGCACCTGGGGATAGGTTGATTGGCAACACTAAATTGGCCCTAGTGTGTGAATTTTGTCTGTCTATCTGTGTTGGCCCTGCGATGAGGTGGCGACTTGTCCAGGGTGTACCCCGCCTTCCGCCCGATTGTAGCTGAGATAGGCGCCTGCGCCCCCCCGAGACTCCGAAAGGGAATAAGCGGTAGAAATGGATGGATATCGAAGTATTTTCCTTTTCAGCGTGTTGGTTGGCTTTAGAACAAAGTGAATGGGGCGGTGGAGTTGAAGGAGGATGGAAATATAAACAGAATGCAATGTTTTGCAAATCATTTTCAACCCACATTCAATAGAATGCACCACAAAGACAAGATATTTGATGTTCAAACTCATAAACGTGTTGTTTTTTTTGCAAATAATAATTAGCTTAGAATTTGATGGCTGCAACACGTGCCAAAGTAGTTGGGAAAGGGCATGTTCACCACTGTGGGGCGGTATATATTGGTAGAGTGGCCGTGCCAGCAACTTGAGGGGTTGCAGGTTCGAGTCCCGCTTCAGCCGTCCTAGTCACTGCCGTCGTGTCCTTGAGCAAGACACTTTACCTGTCACGTTTGTAAATATGATTTCATGTTTTGTTTTCTGGACTCTTGTTCTGTTTTTTTTTCCACTTCCTGGTTTGTTTTTGTTACCATGCCCTCAGTCCCGCACCTGTTCCTAATTATTCACAGTCACTATTTAAGTCAATTTCTTTCCGTCCATCAGTCTGGGAACATTAACTTTCATTGCCTTACATACTTCATGCCATGCTTTTCGATTCATCCACGCCAGGTAAGTTTTTGTTTGTATTTATGTCTTTGATAGTATCTTTTGTTTGTTTGTAGATAGTAATGCCCTTGTGCTGTTTTTGTTTTTAGTATAGATTTTTATCCGCCACAGAGCGCGTCCTTGGTTTGCCTTTTTTTTTGTATTTTGAGTATTAATAAAAACAAACATGTACCTTAATTCACGCCTGGCTCGTCCTGTAATGCCGCCGCGTCGAAGGAGCACACACCATCCATGTCCAAGTTTGACATTACCTACCTGCTCCCAGTGCCCCCCCCACACTGGTTTAAATCTAACATAGATATTGGGTTTCACTATGTAAAGCGCTTTGAGTCACTAGAAAAAAGCGCTATATAAATATAATTCACTTCACTTCACTGTGTTACATCACCTTTTCTTTTAACAACACTCAATAAACGTTTGGGAACTGAGGAAACTAATTGTTGAAGCTTTGAAAGTGGAATTCTTTCCCATTCTTGTTTTATGTAGAGCAGGAGTGTCGAACTCAAATACGGAGTGGGCCAAAATTCTAAACTGAACAAAGCCGAGGGCCAAAGTTGAACAACTTAACCTTTTAATCCAAGTTTTGCATTGAATATTGAACAAGCAAGGCTAATATTACTTTATAGTGACATGCAAAATCGAGTTTTGTTGGTAGCGGGGGTGTATATTGTAGCGTCCCGGAAGAGTTAAATGCTGCAAGGGGTTCTGGGTATTTTTTCTGTTGTGTTTATGTCATGTTACGGTATGGATGTTCCCCCGAAATGTGTTTGTCATTCTTGTTTGGTGTGGGTTCACAGTGTGGTGTAACAGTGTTAAAGTTGTTTATACGGCCACTCTCAGTGTGACCTGTATGGCTGTTGACCAAGTATGCCTTGCATTCACTTGTGTGTGTGTGTAGAAGCCGCATATATTACGTGACTGTTTGTGTGGAGGACAAGCGGACGTGACGACAGGTTGTAGAGGATGCTAAAAGCAGTACCTTTAAGGCACGCCCCCAATATTGTTGTCCGGGTGGAAATTCGGGAGAATGGTTGCCCCGGGAGATTTTCGGTGGGGGCACTGAAATTCGGGATTCTCCCGTAAAAATCGGGAGGGTTGGCAAGTATGAGTATTAGCGTTGAATGCGGTGATACAGCGGCACCGCCACTGTATGATACCGGCGGGCCAGCTCTAATGTTAATTTATTATTGCCTCAAGGGCCAAATTAAATTACATGGCGGGCCAAATTTGGCCCGCGGGCCAGAGTTTGACACCCATGATGTAGAACTTCAGTCGTTCAACAGTCCGGGGTCTCCGCCGTCGTATTTTACGCTTCATAAAGCGCCACACATTTTCGACGGGAGACAGGTCTGGACCGCAAGCGGGCCAGGAAAGTACCTGCATTCTCTGAACCCTTTGATGATTTTACCGACAGTAGATGGTAAAAATCCCCAAATTCCTTGCAATAGCTCGTTGAGAAATGTTGTTCTAAAACTGTTCGATAATTTGCTTACAAAGTGGTGACCCTGAATGACTTAGCATTTCATGGAAGCTGCTTTTATACCCAATCATGGCACCCACCTGTTCCCAATTAGCCTGCACACCTGTGGGATTTTCCATATAAGTGTTTGATGAGCATTTCGCAACTTTATCAGTATTTATTGCCACCTTTCCCAACTTCTTTGTGACTGTTGCTGGCATCAAATTCTAAAGTTAATGATTATTTGCACAAAAAAACATCTCTAGGGAGGTGTTTAGGGCACGTCCAGCCGGTAGGAGGCCACGGGGAAGACCCAGGACACGTTGGGAAGACTATGTCTCCCGGCTGGCCTGGGAACGCCTCGGGATCCCCCGGGAAGAGCTAGACGAAGTGGCTGGGGAGAGGGAAGTCTGGGTTTCCCTGCTTAGGCTGTTGCCCCCGCGACCCGACCTCGGATAAGCGGAAGAAGATGGATGGATGGACGATGTTTATCAGTTTGAACATCAAATATGTTGTCTTTGTAGCATATTCAACTGAATATGGGTTGAAAATGATTTGCAAATCATTGTATTCTGTTTATATTTACATTTAACACAATTTCCCAAATCATTTGGAAACGGGATTTGTATATGTTTGGAATAGTTGTTGTGGTCGAAAAAAAAAGGAATCCAAATGCAGATCAGTAAAAATTCTCTATTTAAAAACCAAAAATCACTGGAGAAAATGACTCAGTGGTAACGAAAAAAATCAGTCCCAGGAAAACCGGGTCAAAAGTCTGTCCTCCACTTGAAGAAATACAAAAAACAGGAATTATAAAATGGTTCAGAGCAAAGGTCAGAGTAAGTGAGCCCCAGAAGTGTTATTTTTGTAATGATTGTAAAATTGGACTTTCACACATTTGTGTCTAAATGTTATTTTTTTAACCTAAGGTATTTTACACCCACATGCTATCTTTTTTCATTTTCATTTGACATTAAAATTTGCATAGGACTGAATTTTTTTTTTTTTTTTCCTTTTAAAAGTGGATTCTACAGCAGGCAAGGGACAAACTGGCACTGGCTGGGTGGAGAGCCGGGGTTTAAGTCAGGTGGTTGATTAGAAACAGGTGGGCTTTGATGACTGGCAGCACACCTGCACCTGATGACCAGGTGTGGGACTTGCAGACACAAGAGAAAAAAAAAAAAAAAGGCAGGATAACCACCCTCATGACAAAAAGTACTGTCAAGCAATTACATTTTTAATTACATTAATCTAAGGTTCTTTATAAGATGAATTTTAAATAGTCACAATTAAATAGAACATTGTAATCAGTATAATGGCTTTATTTTTTTTTTTTGGGAGCAAAAAGACACAAAAAAGAAGGGAATATATAAATGAATGAAGGGTTTATTTTGAGCCATGCAAACAAAACAAAAGAATGACATAAAATACAAAATAAATATATATATATACATTATTTTTACACCTACATTGAAAACATTACATGCGACTAATCTTTTGTAGATGTCAAGATTGGCGCAAAAGGGAGTGGGAAGAAGTAAACGTATTAGGTCCCACCCTTATACATATACAATATATATATATATATATACAATATATGATACAATAATATATATATTATAATTTATTCAGTGGTTGCTGCGTGGATGCTATATATCAGGGGTGTCAAACTCAAATACAGAGTGGGTCAAAATTTGAAACTGAACAAAGCCGCGGGCCAATTTCGAACAAATTAACCTTTTAATAGGGACCCAAACAAGTTTTGCATTAAATATTGAACAAGTAGGGCTTATATAACTTTAGTGACATGCAAAATCCAGTTTCAAATAATAATAACAATAATAAAAAAATATATCAATGGCCTATCAAATAAAATGTAAATAAAAATGTAATGCCTTTTTTTCTATTTGCAATCGCCTGAGGTAAATACCACATTTTTTTCCCACAGGCTAATAATACATTTGAAAATAAAATAACAATAATGAATGAACCAAACTGTTACGTCTGTTCGGCATTGTGATGCCGGGTTCGATTCCCTCGAGGATGCGTCAAGTGAACACAGCAAAGGTAAGAATATAAACAATTTATGTAACGAAAATGATCTATGAAACAAAACACTGGTGCTAATAAAAAGGCAAACCAAAGACGCTAGCAAAAAAGCTAGGACACACAACAATGAGAACTAAACTGGCACATAGACACATTAAAGAGAAAAACAAAACATACAGCATGAGAGCTGGAATAAAATGGCCGAGCGTGAAAAGCTAGCGAGAATATACGTACGATGTAGAGTGCAGGCGTAACTTGTTGCGTGAAAGCAAATTATGAACCCAGCTGAACAAACAAAAGAGGACGGCTTATAAAGTGACGGTGATTGTCTGTAGCAGGTGTGCGGGGCCGTGAGCAGCAGGTGAACTGATGAGTAACCATGGTAATGACTAAACAGGAAGTATGAGGGTAGAACGACGGAGTGAATAAAAATGCAACAAACTATAATATGGGAAGATCGGAGTACGGATCTTAACACAAACATTCAAGCCTTGAAGTAGCAAGAGAAAATGCATGAATAAAACGTTAATTATTGGTCAGTTTGCTGGAAGTTTCCCGGAAGAGTTAGTGCTGCAAGGGATTCTGGGTATTTGTTCTGTTGTGTTACAGTGACAAAATGTGTTTGTCATTCTTGTTTGGTGTAGGTTCACAGTGTGGTGTATATTTGTAACATTGCTAAAGTTGTTTATACGGCCACCCTCAGTGTGACCTGTATGGCTGTTGACCAAGTATGCATTGCATTCACTGTGTGTGTGTGTGTGTGTGTGTGTGTGTGTGTGTGTGTGTGTGTGTGTGTGTGTGTGTGTGTAAAAGCCACAAATATTATGTGACACGCTGTTAGTATGGAGGAAAAGCGGAAGTGACGACAGGTTGTAGAGAACGCTAAATGCAGTGCCTTAAATGCACGCCCCCAATATAGTTGTCCAGGTGGAAATCGGTAGAAATTCGGGAGAATGGTTTCTTGAGTTGAACTGAAAGATTTAAAACTTTCACTATGTACACATACCTATTTCTCTCCAATATTGTCCAAAAATGTGTCTAAATCTGTGTTAGTGAGCATTTCTTCTTCGCCAAGATAATCCAACACTGATGACATGGCACACCTGTGAGGTGGGATTGATTATCTTGACAAAGAAAGTTAAAAGTTAAAGTACCACTGATGGTCACAAACAAAATTAGGTGTAGTTAAATTTTTCTCTGCATTTGACCCATGCCCTTGTTCAACCCCCTGGGAGGTGAGGGGAGCAGTGAGCAGCAGCGGTGGTCGCGCTTGGGAATCATTTTGGTGATTTGACCCTTATAAAATATTTCAAAAATCCTATATAAATACATTTATTGAATAATACTTCAACACAATATGAGTGTAAGTTCATAAACTGTGAAAAGAAATGAAAACAATGCAATATTCAGTGTTGACAGCTAGATTTTTTGTGGACATGTTCCATATATATTGTCGTTAAAGATTTCTTTTTTTGTGAAGAGGTGTTTAGGGCACGTCCAACCGGTAGGAGGCCACGGGGAAGACCCAGGACACGTTGGGAAGACTATGTCTCCCGGCTGGCCTGGGAACGTCTCGGGATCCCCCGGGAAGAGCTAGACGAAGTGGCTGCGGAGAGGGAAGTCTGGGTTTCGCTGCTTAGGCTGTTGCCCCCGCGACCCGACCTCGGATAAGCGGAAGAAGATGGATGGATGGACGATGTTTATCAGTTCGAACATCAAATATGTTGTCTTCGTAGCATATTCAACTGAATATGGGTTGAAAATGATTTGCAAATCATTGTATTCCGTTTATATTTACATCCAACACAATTTCCCAAATCATTTGGAAACGGGGTTTGTATATGTTTGGAATAGTTGTTGTGGTCTCAAAAAAAAAAAAAAAAAGAATCCAAATACAGATCAGTAAAAAATCCCTTTTTAATAACCAAAAATCACTGGAGAAAATAACTCAGTGGTAGCGAAAAAAATCAGTCCCAGCAAAACCGGGTCAAAAGTCTGTCCTCCACTTGAAGAAATACAAAAAACAGGAATTATAAAAGGGTTCAGGGCAAAGGTCAGAGTAAGTGAGCCCCAGAAGTGTTATTTTTGTAATGATTGTAAAATTGGACTTTCACACATTTGTGTCTAAATGTTATTTTTTTAACCTAAGGTATTTTACACCCACATGCTATCTTTTTTCATTTCCATTTAACATTAAAATTTGCATAGGACTTAATTTTTTTTGTTTTTCATTTTAAAAGTGGATTCTACAGCAGGCAACGGACAAACTGGCACTGGCTGGGTGGAGAGCCGGGGTTTAAGTCAGGTGGTTGATTAGAAACAGGTGGGCTTTGATGACTGGCAGCACACCTGCACCTGATGACCAGGTGTGGGACTTGCAGACACAAGAGAAAAAAAAAAAAAAGGCAGGAGAACCGCCCTCATGACAAATAGTAATGTCAAGCAATTACATTTTTAATTACATTAATCCAATATTCTTTATAAGATGAATTTTAAATAGTCACAATTAAATAGAACATTGTAATCAGTATAATGGCTTTTATTTATTTTTTTTTTGGGAGCAAAATGACACAAAAAAGAAGTGAATATATAAATGAATGAAGGGTTTATTTTGAGCCATGCAAACAAAACTAAAGAATGACATAAAATACAAAATAAATATATATATATACATTATTTTTACACCTACATTGAAAACATTACATGTGACTAATCTTTTGTAGATGTCAAGATCGGTGAAAAAGGGAGTGGGAAGAAGTAAACTTATTAGGTCCCACCCTTATACATATACAATATATATATATATATATACAATATATAATACAATAATATATATAATATAATTTATTCAGTGGTTGCTGCGTAGATGCTATATATCAGGGGTGTCAAAGTCAAATACAGAGTGGGCCAACATTTTAAACTGAACAAAGCCGCGGGCCAATTTTGAACAAATTAACCTTTTAATAGGGACCCAAACATGTTTTGCATTAAATATTGAACAAGTAGGGCTTATATAACTTTAGTGACATGCAAAATCCAGTTTCAAATAATAATAACAATAATTAAAACAAATATCAATGGCATATCAAACAAAATGTAAATAAAAATGTAATGCCTTTTTTTCTATTTGCAATCGCCTGAGGTAAATATCCATTTTTTTCCCACAGGCTAATAATACATTTGAAAATAAAATAACAATAATGAATGAACCAAACATTCAAGCCTTGAAGTAGCAAGAGAAAATGCATGAATAAAATCGTTAATTATTGGTCAGTTTGCTGGAAGTTTCCCGGAAGAGTTAGTGCTGCAAGGGGTTCTGGGTATTTGTTCTGTTGTGTTACGGTGCCGAAATGTGTTTGTCAATCTTGATCCGCCTCCGCTTGGGATGGTTTCCTGCTGGCTCCGCTGTGAACGGGACTCTCGCTGCTGTGTTGGATCCGCTTTGGACTGGACTCTCGCGACTGTGTTGGATCCATTGTGGATTGAACTTTCACAGTATCATGTTGGACCCGCTCGACATCCATTGCTTTCCTCCTCTCTAAGGTTCTCATAGTCATCATTGTCACCGACGTCCCACTGGGTCATTATTGTCACCGATGTCCCACTGGGTGTGAGTTTTCCTTGCCCTTATGTGGGCCTACCGAGGATGTCGTAGTGGTTTGTGCAGCCCTTTGAGACACCAGTGATTTAGGGCTATATAAGTAAACATTGATTGATTGATTGATTGATTCTTGTTTGGTGTAGGTTCCCAGTGTGGCGTATATTTGTAACACTGCTAAAGTTGTTTATACGGCCACCCTCAGTGTGACCTGTATGGCTGTTGACCAAGTATGCATTGCATTCACTGTGTGTGTGTGTGTGTGTGTGTGTGTGTGTGTAAAAGCCACAAATATTATGTGACACGCTGTTAGTATGGAGGAAAAGCGGACGTGATGACAGGTTGTAGAGAACGCTAAAGGCAGTGCCTTAAATGCACGCCCCCAATATAGTTGTCCAGGTGGAAATCGGTAGAAATTCGGGAGAATGGTTTCTTGAGTTGAACTGAAAGATTTAAAACTTTTACTATGTACACAAACCTATTTCTCTCCAATATTGTCCAAAAATGTGTCTAAATCTGTGTTAGTGAGCATTTCTTCTTTGCCAAGATAATCCAACACTGATGACATGCCCCACCTGTGAGGTGGGATTGATTATCCTGGCAAAGAAAGTTAAAAGTTAAAGTACCACTGATGGTCACAAACAAAATTAGGTGTGGTTAAATTTTTCTCTGCATTTGACCCATGCCCTTGTTCAACCCCCTGGGAGGTGAGGGGAGCAGTGAGCAGCAGCAGTGGTCGCGCTTGGGAATCATTTTGGTGATTTGACCCTTATAAAATATTTCAAAAATCCTATATAAATATATTTATTGAATAATACTTCAACACAATATGAGTGTAAGTTCATAAACTGTGAAAATAAATGAAAACAATGCAATATTCAGTGTTGACAGCTAGATTTTTTGTGGACATGTTCCATAAATATTGTTGTTAAAGATTTCTTTTTTTGTGAAGAGGTGTTTAGGGCACGTCCAACCGGTAGGAGGCCACGGGGAAGACCCAGGACACGTTGGGAAGACTATGTCTCCCGGCTGGCCTGGGAACGCCTCGGGATCCCCCGGGAAGAGCTAGACGAAGTGGCTGGGGAGAGGGAAGTCTGGGTTTCCCTGCTTAGGCTGTTGCCCCCGCGACCCGACCTCGGATAAGCGGAAGAAGATGGATGGATGGACGATGTTTATCAGTTTGAACATCAAATATGTTGTCTTGTAGCATATTCAACTGAATATGGGTTGAAAATGATTTGCAAATCATTGTATTCCATTTATATTTACATCTAACACAATTTCCCAACTCATTTGGAAACGGGGTTTGTATATGTTTGGAATAGTTGTTGTGGTCGAAAAAAAAAGGAATCCAAATGCAGATCAGTAAAAATTCTCTATTTAAAAACCAAAAATCACTGGAGAAAATAACTCAGTGGTAACGAAAAAAATCAGTCCCAGGAAAACTGGGTCAAAAGTCTGTCCTCCACTTGAAGAAATACAAAAAACAGGAATTATAAAAGGGTTCAGGGCAAAGGTCAGAGTAAGTGAGCCCCAGGAGTGTTATTTGTGTAATGATTGTAAAATTGGACTTTCACACATTTGTGTCTAAATGTTATTTTTTTAACCTAAGGTATTTTACACCCACATGCTATCTTTTTTTTCATTTTCATTTAACGTTAAAATTTGCATCGGACTGAATTTTTTTTTTCCTTTTAAAAGTGGATTCTACAGCAGGCAAGGGACAAACTGGCACTGGCTGGGTGGAGATCCGGGGTTTAAGTCAGGTGGTTGATTAGAAACAGGTGGGCTGGGATGACTGGCAGCACACCTGCACCTGATGACCAGGTGTGGGACTTGCAGACACAAGAGGAAAAAAAAAAAAAAAGGCAGGATAACCGCCCTCATGACAAATAGTACTGTCAAGCAATTACATTTTTAATTACATTAATCTAAGGTTCTTTATAAGATGAATTTTAAATAGTCACAATTAAATAGAACATTGTAATCAGTATAATGGCTTTTATTTTATTTTTTTGGGGGAGCAAAAAGACACAAAAAAGAAGGGAATATATAAATGAATGAAGGGTTTATTTTGAGCCATGCAAACAAAACTAAAGAATGACATAAAATACAAAATAAATATATATATATACATTATTTTTACACCTACATTGAAAACATTACATGTGACTAATCTTTTGTAGATGTCAAGATTGGCGCAAAAGGGAGTGGGAAGAAGTAAACTTATTAGGTCCCACCCTTATACATATACAATATATATATATATATATATATATATATATGTATATATATATATACAATATATAATACAATAATATATATAATATAATTCATTCAGTGGTTGCTGCGTAGATGCTATATATCAGGGGTGTCAAACTCAAATACAGAGTGGGCCAAAATTTTAAACTGAACAAAGCCGCGGGCCAATTTTGAACAAATTAACCTTTTAATAGGGACCCAAACAGGTTTTGCATTAAATATTGAACAAGCAAGGCTTATATAACTTTAGTGACATGCAAAATCCAGTTTCAAATAATAATAATAATAATTTAAAAAAATATCAATGACATATCAAAGCAAATGTAAATAAAAATGTAATGCCTTTTTTTCTATTTGCAATCGCCTGAGGTAAATATCACATTTTTTTCCCACAGGCTAATAATACATTGGAAAATAAAATAACAATAATGAATGAACCAAACTGTTACGTCTGTTCGGCATTGTGATGCCGGGTTCGATTCCCTCGAGGATGCGTCAAGTGAACACAGCAAAGGTAAGAATATAAACAATTTATGTAACGAAAATGATCTATGAAACAAAACACTGGTGCTAATAAAAAGGCAAACCAAAGACGCTAGCAAAAAAGCTAGGACATACAACAATGAGAACTAAACTGGCACATAGACACATTAAAGAGAAAAACAAAACATACAGCATGAGAGCTGGAATAAACAAATGGCCGAGCGTGAAAAGCTAGCGAGAATATACGTACGATGTAGAGTGCAGGCGTAACTTGTTGCGTGAAAGCAAATTATGAACCCAGCTGAACAAACAAAAGAGGACGGCTTATAAAGTGACGGTGATTGTCTGTAGCAGGTGTGCGGGGCCGTGAGCAGCAGGTGAACTGATGAGTAACCATGGTAATGACTAAACAGGAAGTATGAGGGTAGAACGACGGAGTGAATAAAAATGCAACAAACTATAATATGGGAAGATCGGAGTACGGATCTTAACACAAACATTCAAGCCTTGAAGTAGCAAGAGAAAATGCATGAATAAAATCGTTAATTATTGGTCAGTTTGCTGGAAGTTTCCCGGTAGAGCTAGTGCTGAAAGGGGTTCTGGGTATTTGTTCTGTTGTGTTACAGTGACGAAATGTGTTTGTCATTCTTGTTTGGTGTAGGTTCACAGTGTGGCGTATATTTGTAACACTGCTAAAGTTGTTTATACGGCCACCCTCAGTGTGACCTGTATGGCTGTTGACCAAGTATGCCTTGCATTCACTGTGTGTGTGTGTAAAAGCCACAAATATTATGTGACACGCTGTTAGTATGGAGGAAAAGCGGACGTGACGACAGGTTGTAGAGAACGCTAAAGGCAGTGCCTTAAATGCACGCCCACAATATAGTTGTCCAGGTGGAAATCGGTAGAAATTCGGGAGAATGGTTGCCCCGGGAGATTTTCGGGAGGGGCACTGAACTTCGGGAGTCTACCGGGAAAATTAGGAGGGTTGGCAAGTATGAGTATTAGCGGTGAATGCGGTGTTACAGCGGCACCGACGCTGTATAACACCGGCGGGCCAGCTCTAATGCTAAATTGATATTGCCTCAAGGGCCAAATTAAATTACACGGCGGGCCAGAGTTTGACACCCATGCTATATATTATCTTTATATAATACATTTAAATTCACACACACTTACATATATACATATGCACACACACATATATCCACAACACACACATATATGTTTTTAAACATTAAAATCACACCGAACAAAACGTAACACTTTTGTTTTTGCTCCCATTTTTCTTGAGTTGAACTGAAAGATTTAAAACTTTTACTATGTACACAAACCTATTTCTCTCCAATATTGTCCAAAAATGTGTCTAAATCTGTGTTAGTGAGCATTTCTTCTTTGCCAAGATAATCCAACACTGATGACATGCCACACCTGTGAGGTGGGATTGATTATCCTGGCAAAGAAAGTTAAAAGTTAAAGTACCACTGATGGTCACAAACAAAATTAGGTGTGCTTAAATTATTCTCTGCATTTGACCCATGCCCTTGTTCAACCCCCTGGGAGGTGAGGGGAGCAGTGAGCAGCAGCGGTGGTCGCGCTTGGGAATCATTTTGGTGATTTGACCCTTATAAAATATTTCAAAAATCCTATATAAATATATTTATTGAATAATACTTCAACACAATATGAGTGTAAGTTCATAAACTGTGAAAAGAAATGAAAACAATGCAATATTCAGTGTTGACAGCTAGATTTTTTGTGGACATGTTCCATAAATATTGTTGTTAAAGATTTATTTTTTTGTGAAGAGGTGTTTAGGGCACGTCCAACCGGTAGGAGGCCACGGGGAAGACCCAGGACACGTTGGGAAGACTATGTCTCCCGGCTGGCCTGGGAACGCCTCGGGATCCCCCGGGAAGAGCTAGACGAAGTGGCTGGGGAGAGGGAAGTCTGGGTTTCCCTGCTTAGGCTGTTGCCCCCGCGACCCGACCTCGGATAAGCGGAAGAAGATGGATGGATGGATGGATGGATGGACAATGTTTATCAGTTTGAACATCAAATATGTTGTCTTTGTAGCATATTCAACTAAATATGGGTTGAAAATGATTTGCAAATCATTGTATTCTGTTTATATTTACATCTAACACAATTTCCCAAATCATTTGGAAACGGGGTTTGTATATGTTTGGAATAGTTGTTGTGGTCGAAAAAAAAAAAAAAAAAAAAAAGATTCCAAATACAGATCAGTAAAAAATCCCTTTTTAATAACCAAAAATCACTGGAGAAAATAACTCAGTGGTAACGAAAAAAATCAGCCCCAGGAAAACTGGGTCAAAAGTCCGTCCTCCACTTGAGGAAATGCAAAAAACAGGATTTATAAAAGAGTTCAGGGCAAAGGTCAGAGTAAGTGAGCCCCAGGAGTGTTATTTGTGTAATGATTGTAAAATTGGACTTTCACACATTTGTGTCTAAATGTTGTTTTTTTAACCTAAGGTATTTTACACCCACATGCTATCTTTTTTCATTTTCATTTAACGTTAAAATTTGCATAGGACTGACATTTTTTTTTTTCCTTTTGAAGATGGATTCTACAGCAGGCAAGGGACAAACTGGCACTGGCTGGGTGGAGAGCCGGGGTTTAAGTCAGGTGGTTGATTAGAAACAGGTGGGCTTTGATGACTGGCAGCACACCTGCACCTGATGACCAGGTGTGGGACTTGCAGACACAAGAGGAAAAAAAAAAAAAGGCAGCAGGATAACCGCCCTCATGACAAATAGTACTGTCAAGCAATTACATTTTTAATTACATTAATCCAATATTCTTTATAAGATGAATTTTAAATAGTCACAATTAAATAGAACATTGTAATCAGTATAATGGCTTTTTTTTTTTTTTGGAGCAAAAAGACAAAAAAGAAGGAAATATATAAATGAATGAATGGTTTATTTTGAGCCATGCAAACAAAACAAAAGAATGACATAAAATACAAAATAAATATATATATATACATTATTTTTACACCTACATTGAAAACATTACATGTGACTAATCTTTTGTAGATGTCAAGATTGGCGCAAAAGGGAGTGGGAAGAAGTAAACTTATTAGGTCCCACCCTTATACATATACAATATATATATATATATATACAATATATAATACAATAATATATATAATATAATTCATTCAGTGGTTGCTGCGTAGATGCTATATATCAGGGGTGTCAAACTCAAATACAGAGTGGGCCAACATTTTAAACAGAACAAAACCGCGGGCCAATTTTGAACAAATTAACCTTTTAATAGGGACCCAAACATGTTTTGCATTAAATATTGAACAAGCAAGGCTTATATAACTTTAGTGACATGCAAAATCCAGTTTCAAATAATAATAATAACAATTTAAAAAAATATCAATGGCATATCAAATAAAATGTAAATAAAAATGTAATGCCTCTTTTTCTATTTGCAATCGCCTGAGGTAAATATCAATTTTTTTCCCACAGGCTAATAATACATTTGAAAATAAAATAACAATAATGAATGAACCAAACTGTTACGTCTGTTCGGCATTGTGATGCCGGGTTCGATTCCCTCGAGGATGCGTCAAGTGAACACAGCAAAGGTAAGAATATAAACAATTTATGTAACGAAAATGATCTATGAAACAAAACACTGGTGCTAATAAAAAGGCAAACCAAAGACGCTAGCAAAAAAGCTAGGACACACAAAAATGAGAACTAAACTGGCACATAGACACATTATAGAGAAAAACAAAACATACAGCATGAGAGCTGGAATAAACAAATGGCTGAGCGTGAAAAGCTAGCGAGAATATACGTACGATGTAGAGTGCAGGCGTAACTTGTTGCGTGAAAGCAAATTATGAACCCAGCTGAACAAACAAAAGAGGACGGCTTATAAAGTGACGGCGATTGTCTGTAGCAGGTGTGCGGGGCCGTGAGCAGCAGGTGAACTGATGAGTAACCATGGTAATGACTAAACAGGAAGTATGAGGGTAGAACGACAGAGTGAATAAAAATGCAACAAACTATAATATGGGAAGATCGGAGTACGGATCTTAACACAAACATTCAAGCCTTGAAGTAGCAAGAGAAAATGCATGAATAAAACGTTAATTATTGGTCAGTTTGCTGGAAGTTTCCCGGTAGAGTTAGTGCTGAAAGGGGTTCTGGGTATTTGTTCTGTTGTGTTACAGTGACGAAATGTGTTTGTCATTCTTGTTTGGTGTGGGTTCACAGTGTGGCGTATATTTGTAACACTGCTAAAGTTGTTTATACGGCCACCCTCAGTGTGACCTGTGTGGCTGTTGACCAAGTATGCCTTGCATTCACTGTGTGTGTGTGTAAAAGCCACAAATATTATGTGACACGCTGTTAGTATGGAGGAAAAGCGGACGTGACGACAGGTTGTAGAGAACGCTAAAGGCAGTGCCTTAAATGCACGCCCCCAATATAGTTGTCCAGGTGGAAATCGGTAGATATTTAGTAGAAAAGTTGCCCCCAGGAGATTTTCGGGAGGGGCACTGAACTTCGGGAGTCTACCGGGAAAATTAGGAGGGTTGGCAAGTATGAGTATTAGCGGTGAATGCGGTGTTACGGCGGCACCGACGCTGTATAACACCGGCGGGCCAGCTCTAATGCTATGTTGATATTGCCTCAAGGGCCAAATTAAATTACACGGCGGGCCAGATTTGGCCCGCGGGCCAGAGTTTGACACCCATGCTATATATTATCTTTATATAATACATTTAAATTCACACACCCTTACATATATACATATGCACACACACATATACACACACACATATGTTTTTAAATATTAAAATCACACCGAACAAAACGCAACACTTTTGTTTTTGCTCCCATTTTTCTTGAGTTGAACTGAAAGATTTAAAACTTTTACTATGTGCACAAACCTATTTCTCTCCAATATTGTCCAAAAATGTGTCTAAATCTGTGTTAGTGAGCATTTCTTCTTTGCCAAGATAATCCAACACTGATGACATGTCACACCTGTGAGGTGGGATTGATTATCCTGGCAAAGAAAGTTTAAAGTTAAAGTACCACTGATGGTCACAAACACACTAGGTGGGCTTAAATTATTCTCTGCATTTGACCCATGCCCTTGTTCAACCCCCTGAGAGGTGAGGGGAGCAGTGAGCAGCAGCGGTGGTCGCGCTTGGGAATCATTTTGGTGATTTGACCCTTATAAAATATTTCAAAAATCCTATATAAATACATTTATTGAATAATACTTCAACATAATATGAGTGTAAGTTCATAAACTGTGAAAAGAAATGAAAACAATGCAAAATTCATGGTAGACAGCTAGATTTTTTGTGGACATGTTCCATAAATATTGTCGTTAAAGATTTATTTTTTTGTGAAGAGGTGTTTAGGGCACCTCCAACCGGTAGGAGGCCACGGGGAAGACCCAGGACACGTTGGGAAGACTATGTCTCCCGGCTGGCCTGGGAACGCCTCGGGATCCCCCGGGAAGAGCTAGACGAAGTGGCTGGGGAGAGGGAAGTCTGGGTTTCGCTGCTTAGGCTGCTGCCCCCGCGACCCGACCTCGGATAAGCGGAAGAAGATGGATGGATGGACGATGTTTATCAGTTTGAACATCAAATATGTTGTCTTTGTAGCATATTCAACTGAATATGGGTTGAAAATGATTTGCAAATCATTGTATTCTGTTTATATTTACATCTAACACAATTTCCCAAATCATTTGGAAACGGGGTTTGTATATGTTTGGAATAGTTGTTGTGGTCTAAAAAAAAAAAAAAAAAAAGAATCCAAATACAGATCAGTAAAAAAACCCTTTTTAATAACCAAAAATCACTGGAGAAAATAACTCAGTGGTAACGAAAAAAATCAGCCCCAGGAAAACTGGGTCAAAAGTCTGTCCTCCACTTGAAGAAATACAAAAAACAGGAATTATAAAATGGTTCAGGTCAAAGGTCAGAGTAAGTGAGCCCCAGAAGTGTTATTTGTGTAATGATTGTAAAATTGGACTTTCACACATTTGTGTCTAAATGTTATTTTTTTAACCTAAGGTATTTTACACCCACATGCTATCTTTTTTCATTTTCATTTAACATTAAAATTTGCATAGGACTTAATTTTTTTTGTTTTTCATTTTAAAAGTGGATTCTACAGCAGGCAAGGGACAAACTGGCACTGCCTGGGTGGAGAGCCGGGGTTTAAGTCAGGTGGTTGATTAGAAACAGGTGGGCTTTGATGATTGGCAGCACACCTGCACCTGATGACCAGGTGTGGGACTTGCAGACACAAGAGGAAAAAAAAAAAAAGGCAGGATAACCGCCCTCATGACAAATAGTACTGTCAAGCAATTACATTTTTAATTACATTAATCTAAGGTTCTTTATAAGATGAATTTTAAATAGTCACAATTAAATAGAACATTGTGATCAGTATAATGGCTTTTATTTTTTTTGGAGCAAAAAGACACAAAAAAGAAGGAATATATAAATGAATGAAGGGTTTATTTTGAGCCATGCAAACAAAACAAAAGAATGACATGAAATACAAAATATATATATATATATACATTATTTTTACACCTACATTGAAAACATTACATGTGACTAATCTTTTGTAGATGTCAAGATTGGCGCAAAAGGGAGTGGGAAGAAGTAAACTTATTAGGTCCCACCCTTATACATATACAATATATATATATATATATATACAATATATAATACAATAATATATATAATATAATTTATTCAGTGGTTGCTGCGTAGATGCTATATATCAGGGGTGTCAAACTCAAATACAGAGTGGGCCAACATTTTAAACTGAACAAAGCCGCGGGCCAATTTTGAACAAATTAACCTTTTAATAGGGACCCAAACATGTTTTGCATTAAATATTGAACAAGTAGGGCTTATATAACTTTAGTGACATGCAAAATCCAGTTTCAAATAATAATAACAATAATAAAAACAAATATCAATGGCCTATCAAATAAAATGTAAATAAAAATGTAATGCCTTTTTTTCTATTTGCAATCGCCTGAGGTAAATATCCATTTTTTTCCCACAGGCTAATAATACATTTGAAAATAAAATAACAATAATGAATGAACCAAACATTCAAGCCTTGAAGTAGCAAGAGAAAATGCATGAATAAAATCGTTAATTATTGGTCAGTTTGCTGGAAGTTTCCCGGAAGAGTTAGTGCTGCAAGGGGTTCTGGGTATTTGTTCTGTTGTGTTACGGTGCCGAAATGTGTTTGTCAATCTTGATCCGCCTCCGCTTGGGATGGTTTCCTGCTGGCTCCGCTGTGAACGGGACTCTCGCGACTGTGTTGGATCCATTGTGGATTGAACTTTCACATTATCATGTTAGACCCGCTCGACATCCATTGCTTTCCTCCTGTCTAAGGTTCTCATAGTCATCATTGTCACCGACGTCCCACTGGGTCATTATTGTCACCGATGTCCCACTGGGTGTGAGTTTTCCTTGCCCTTATGTGGGCCTACCGAGGATGTCATAGTGGTCTGTGCAGCCCTTTGAGACACCAGTGATTTAGGGCTATATAAGTAAACATTGATTGATTGATTGATTGATTGATTCCTGTTTGGTGTAGGTTCCCAGTGTGGCGTATATTTGTAACACTGCTAAAGTTGTTTATACGGCCACCCTCAGTGTGACCTGTATGGCTGTTGACCAAGTATGCCTTGCATTCACTGTGTGTGTGTGTGTGTGTGTGTGTGTGTGTGTGTAAAAGCCACAAATATTATGTGACACGCTGTTAGTATGGAGGAAAAGCGGACGTGACGACAGGTTGTAGAGAACGCTAAAGGCAGTGCCTTAAATGCACGCCCCCAATATAGTTGTCCAGGTGGAAATCGGTAGAAATTCGGGAGAATGGTTGCCCCGGGGAGATTTTCGGGAGGGGCACTGAACTTCGGGAGTCTACCAGGAAAATTAGGAGGGTTGGCAAGTATGAGTATTAGCGGTGAATGCGGTGTTACAGCGGCACCGACGCTGTATAACACCGGCGGGCCAGCTCTAATGCTAAATTGATATTGCCTCAAGGGCCAAATTAAATTACACGGCGGGCCAGATTTGGCCCGCGGGCCAGAGTTTGACACCCATGCAATATATTATCTTTATATAATACATTTAAATTCACACACACTTACATATATACATATTCACACACACATATATCCACAACACACACATATATACAATATATGTTTTTAAATATTAAAATCACACCGAACAAAACGCAACACTTTTGTTTTTGCTCCCATTTTTTTTGAGTTGAACTGAAAGATTTAAAACTTTTACTATGTGCACAAACCTATTTCTCTCCAATATTGTCCAAAAATGTGTCTAAATCTGTGTTAGTGAGCATTTCTTCTTTGCCAAGATAATCCAACACTGATGACATGGCACACCTGTGAGGTGGGATTGATTATTCTGGCAAAGAAAGTTAAAAGTTAAAGTACCACTGATGGTCACAAACAAAATTAGGTGTGTTTAAATTTTTCTCTGCATTTGACCCATGCCCTTGATCAACCCCCTGGGAGGTGAGGGGAGCAGTGAGCAGCAGCGGTGGTCGCGCTTGGGAATCATTTTGGTGATTTGACCCTTATAAAATATTTCAAAAATCCTATATAAATACATTTATTGAATAATACTTCAACACAATATGAGTGTAAGTTCATAAACTGTGAAAAGAAATGAAAACATTGCAATATTCAGTGTTGACAGCTAGATTTTTTGTGGACATGTTCCATAAATATTGTTGTTAAAGATTTCTTTTTTTGTGAAGAGGTGTTTAGGGCACGTCCAACCGGTAGGAGGCCACGGGGAAGACCCAGGACACGTTGGGAAGACTATGTCTCCCGGCTGGCCTGGGAACGCCTCGGGATCCCCCGGGAAGAGCTAGACGAAGTGGCTGGGGAGAAGGAAGTCTGGGCTTCCCTGCTTAGGCTGTTGCCCCCGCGACCCGGCCTCGGAAAAGCAGAAGAAGATGGATGGATGGATGGACAATGTTTATCAGTTTGAACATCAAATATGTTGTCTTTGTCACATATTCAACTGAATATGGGTTGAAAATGATTTGCAAATCATTGTATTCTGTTTATATTTACATCTAACACAATTTCCCAAATCATTTGGAAACGGGGTTTGTATATGTTTGGAATAGTTGTTGTGGTCTCAAAAAAAAAAAAAAAAAAAGATTCCAAATACAGATCAGTAAAAATTCCCTTTTTAATAACCAAAAATCACTGGAGAAAATAACTCAGTGGTAACGAAAAAAATCAGTCCCAGGAAAACTGGGTCAAAAGTCTGTCCTCCACTTGAAGAAATACAAAAAACAGGAATTATAAAAGGGTTCAGGGCAAAGGTCAGAGTAAGTGAGCCCCAGAAGTGTTATTTGTGTAATGATTGTAAAATTGGACTTTCACACATTTGTGTCTAAATGTTATTTTTTTAACCTAAGGTATTTTACACCCACATGCTATCTTTTTTCATTTTCATTTAACGTTAAAATTTGCATAGGACTGACATTTTTTTTTTCCTTTTAAAAGTGGATTCTACAGCAGGCAAGGGACAAACTGGCACTGGCTGGGTGGCGATCCGGGGTTTAAGTCAGGTGGTTGATTAGAAACAGGTGGGCTAGGATGACTGGCAGCACACCTGCACCTGATGACCAGGTGTGGGACTTGCAGACACAAGAGGAAAAAAAAAAAAGGCAGGATAACCGCCCTCATGACAAATAGTAATGTCAAGCAATTACATTTTTAATTACATTAATCTAAGGTTCTTTGTAAGATGAATTTTAAATAATCACAATTAAATAGAACATTGTAATCAGTATAATGGCTTTTATTTTATTTTTTGGGGGGAGCAAAAAGACACAAAAAAGAAGGGAATATATAAATGAATGAAGGGTTTATTTTGAGCCATGCAAACAAAACTAAAGAATGACATAAAATACCAAAGAAATATATATATATACATTATTTTTACACCTACATTGAAAACATTACATGTGACTAATCTTTTGTAGATGTCAAGATCGGCGCAAAAGGGAGTGGGAAGAAGTAAACTTATTAGGTCCCACCCTTATACATATACAATATATATATATATATATACAATATATAATACAATAATATATATAATATAATTCATTCAGTGGTTGCTGCGTAGATGCTATATATCAGGGGTGTCAAACTCAAATACAGAGTGGGCCAACATTTTAAACAGAACAAAGCCGCGGGCCAATTTTGAACAAATTAACCTTTTAATAGGGACCCAAACATGTTTTGCATTAAATATTGAACAAGCAAGGCTTATATAACTTTAGTGACATGCAAAATCCAGTTTCAAATAATAATAATAATAATTTAAAAAAATATCAATGACATATCAAACAAAATGTAAATAAAAATGTAATGCCTTTTTTTCTATTTGCAATCGCCTGAGGTAAATATCCATTTTTTTCCCACAGGCTAATAATACATTGGAAAATAAAATAACAATAATGAATGAACCAAACTGTTACGTCTGTTCGGCATTGTGATGCCGGGTTCGATTCCCTCGAGGATGCGTCAAGTGAACACAGCAAAGGTAAGAATATAAACAATTTATTTAACGAAAATGATCTATGAAACAAAACACTGGTGCTAATAAAAATGCAAACCAAAGACGCTAGCAAAAAAGCTAGGACATACAACAATGAGAACTAAACTGGCACATAGACCCATTATAGAGAAAAACAAAACATACAGCATGAGAGCTGGAATAAACAAATGGCTGAGCGTGAAAAGCTAGCGAGAATAAACGTACGATGTAGAGTGCAGGCGTAACTTGTTGCGTGAAAGCAAATTATGAACCCAGCTGAACAAACAAAAGAGGACGGCTTATAAAGTGACGGTGATTGTCTGTAGCAGGTGTGCGGGGGCCGTGAGCAGCAGGTGAACTGATGAGTAACCATGGTAATGACTAAACAGGAAGTATGAGGGTAGAACGACAGAGTGAATAAAAATGCAACAAACTATAATATGGGAAGATCGGAGTACGGATCTTAACACAAACATTCAAGCCTTGAAGTAGCAAGAGAAAATGCATGAATAAAACGTTAATTATTGGTCAGTTTGCTGGAAGTTTCCCGGAAGAGTTAGTGCTGCAAGGGATTCTGGGTATTTGTTCTGTTGTGTCACAGTGACGAAATGTGTTTGTCATTCTTGTTTGGTGTGGGTTCACAGTGTGGCGTATATTTGTAACACTGCTAAAGTTGTTTATACGGCCACCCTCAGTGTGACCTGTATGGCTGTTGACCAAGTATGCTTGCATTCACTGTGTGTGTGTGTAAAAGCCACAAATATTATGTGACACGCTGTTAGTATGGAGGAAAAGCGGACGTGACGACAGGTTGTAGAGAACGCTAAAGGCAGTGCCTTAAATGCACGCCCCCAATATAGTTGTCCAGGTGGAAATCGGTAGATATTTAGTAGAAAAGTTGCCCCCAGGAGATTTTCGGGAGGGGCACTGAACTTCGGGAGTCTACCGGGAAAATTAGGAGGGTTGGCAAGTATGAGTATTAGCGGTGAATGCGGTGTTACGGCGGCACCGACGCTGTATAACACCGGCGGGCCAGCTCTAATGCTATGTTGATATTGCCTCAAGGGCCAAATTAAATTACACGGCGGGCCAGATTTGGCCCGCGGGCCAGAGTTTGACACCCATGCTATATATTATCTTTATATAATACATTTAAATTCACACACCCTTACATATATACATATGCACACACACATATATACACTACACACACATATACACACACACATATGTTTTTAAATATTAAAATCACACCGAACAAAACGTAACACTTTTGTTTTTGCTCCCATTTTTCTTGAGTTGAACTGAAAGATTTAAAACTTTTACTATGTGCACAAACCTATTTCTCTCCAATATTGTCCAAAAATGTGTCTAAATCTGTGTTAGTGAGCATTTCTTCTTTGCCAAGATATTCCAACACTGATGACATGCCACACCTGTGAGGTGGGATTGATTATCCTGGCAAAGAAAGTTAAAAGTTAAAGTACCACTGATGGTCACAAACACACTAGGTGGGCTTAAATTATTCTCTGCATTTGACCCGTGCCCTTGTTCAACCCCCTGGGAGGTGAGGGGAGCAGTGAGCAGCAGCGGTGGTCGCGCTTGGGAATCATTTTGGTGATTTGACCCTTATAAAATATTTCAAAAATCCTATATAAATATATTTATTGAATAATACTTCAACACAATATGAGTGTAAGTTCATAAACTGTGAAAAGAAATGAAAACAATGCAATATTCAGTGTTGACAGCTAGATTTTTTGTGGACATGTTCCATAAATATTGTTGTTAAAGATTTCTTTTTTTGTGAAGAGGTGTTTAGGGCACGTCCAACCGGTAGGAGGCCACGGGGAAGACCCAGGACACGTTGGGAAGACTATGTCTCCCGGCTGGCCTGGGAACGCCTCGGGATCCCCCGGGAAGAACTAGACGAAGTGGCTGGGGAGAGGGAAGTCTGGGTTTCCCTGCTTAGGCTGTTGCCCCCGCGACCCGACCTCGGAAAAGTAGAAGAAGATGGATGGATGGACGATGTTTATCAGTTTGAACATCAAATATGTTGTCTTTGTAGCATATTCAACTGAATATGGGTTGAAAATGACTTGCAAATCATTGTATTCTGTTTATATTTACATCTAACACAATTTCCCCAACTCATTTGGAAACGGGGTTTGTATATGTTTGGAATAGTTGTTGTGGTCTAAAAAAATTCTCTATTTAAAAACCAAAAATCACTGGAGAAAATGACTCAGTGCTAACGAAAAATATCAGTCCCAGGAAAACCGGGTCAAAAGTCTGTCCTCCACTTGAAGAAATACAAAAAACAGGAATTATAAAATGGTTCAGGGCAAAGGTCAGAGTAAGTGAGCCCCAGAAGTGTTATTTTTGTAATGATTGTAAAATTGGACTTTCACACATTTGTGTCTAAATGTTATTTTTTTAACCTAAGTTATTTTACACCCACATGCTATCTTTTTTCATTTTCATTTAACGTTAAAATTTGCATAGGACTGAATTTTTTTGTTTTTTCCTTTTAAAAGTGGATTCTACAGCAGGCAAGGGACAAACTGGCACTGGCTGGGTGGAGAGCCGGGGTTTAAGTCAGGTGGTTGATTAGAAACAGGTGGGCTTTGATGACTGGCAGCACACCTGCACCTGATGACCAGGTGTGGAACTTGCAGACACAAGAGGAAAAAAAAAAAAAGGCAGGATAACCGCCCTCATGACAAATAGTAATGTCAAGCAATTACATTTTTAATTACATTAATCCAAGGTTCTTTATAAAATTAATTTTAAATAGTCACAATTAAATAGAACATTGTAATCAGTATAATGGCTTTTATTTTATTTTTTTGGGAGCAAAATGACACAAAAAAGAAGGGAATATATAAATGAATGAAGGGTTTATTTTGAGCCATGCAAACAAAACAAAAGAATGACATAAAATACAAAATAAATATATATATATACATTATTTTTACACCTACATTGAAAACATTACATGTGACTAATCTTTTGTAGATGTCAAGATTGGCGCAAAAGGGAGTGGGAAGAAGTAAACTTATTAGGTCCCACCCTTATACATATACAATATATATATATATATACAATATATGATACAATAATATATATATCATAATTTATTCAGTGGTTGCTGCGTAGATGCTATATATCAGGGGTGTCAAACTCAAATACAGAGTGGGCCAAAATTTTAAACAGAACAAAGCCGCGGGCCAATTTTGAACAAATGAACCTTTTAATAGGGACCCAAACATGTTTTGCATTAAATATTGAACAAGCAAGGCTTATATAACTTTAGTGACATGCAAAATCCAGTTTCAAATAATAATAATAACAATTAAAAAAAATATCAATGGCATATCAAATAAAATGTAAATAAAAATGTAATGCCTTTTTTTCAATTTGCAATCGCCTGAGGTAAATATCACATTTTTTTCCCACAGGCTAATAATACATTTGAAAATAAAATAACAATAATGAATGAACCAAACTGTTACGTCTGTTCGGCATTGTGATGCCGGGTTCGATTCCCTCGAGGATGCGTCGAGTGAACACAGCAAAGGTAAGAATATAAACAATTTATGTAACGAAAATGATCTATGAAACAAAACACTGGTGCTAATAAAAAGGCAAACCAAAGACGCTAGCAAAAAAGCTAGGACATACAACAATGAGAACTAAACTGGCACATAGACACATTAAAGAGAAAAACAAAACATACAGCATGAGAGCTGGAATAAACAAATGGCCGAGCGTGAAAAGCTAGCGAGAATATACGTACGATGTAGAGTGCAGGCGTAACTTGTTGCGTGAAAGCAAATTATGAACCCAGCTGAACAAACAAAAGAGGACGGCTTATAAAGTGACGGTGATTGTCTGTAGCAGGTGTGCGGGGCCGTGAGCAGCAGGTGAACTGATGAGTAACCATGGTAATGACTAAACAGGAAGTATGAGGGTAGAACGACGGAGTGAATAAAAATGCAACAAACTATAATATGGGAAGATCGGAGTACGGATCTTAACACAAACATTCAAGCCTTGAAGTAGCAAGAGAAAATGCATGAATAAAACGTTAATTATTGGTCAGTTTGCTGGAAGTTTCCCGGAAGAGTTAGTGCTGCAAGGGATTCTGGGTATTTGTTCTGTTGCGTTACAGTGACGAAATGTGTTTGTCATTCTTGTTTGGTCTGGGTTCACAGTGTGGCGTATATTTGTAACACTGCTAAAGTTGTTTATACGGCCACCCTCAGTGTGACCTGTATGGCTGTTGAGCAAGTATGCCTTGCATTCACTGTGTGTGTGTGTGTGTAAAAGCCACAAATATTATGTGACACGCTGTTAGTATGGAGGAAAAGCGGACGTGACGACAGGTTGTAGAGAACGCTAAAGGCAGTGCCTTAAATGCACGCCCCCAATATAGTTGTCCAGGTGGAAATCGGTCGAAATTTGGGAGAATGGTTGCCCCGGGAGATTTTCGGGAGGGACACTGAACTTCGGGAGTCTACCGGGAAAATTAGGAGGGTTGGCAAGTATGAGTATTAGCGGTGAATGCGGTGTTACAGCCGCACCGACGCTGTATAACACCGGCGGGCCAGCTCTAATGCTAAATTGATATTGCCTCAAGGGCCAAATTAAATTACACGGTGGGCCAGATTTGGCCCGCGGGCCAGAGTTTGACACCCATGCTATATATTATCTTTATATAATACATTTAAATTCACACACACTTACATATATACATATGCACACACACATATATCCACAACACACACATATATGTTTTTAAATATTAAAATCACACCGAACAAAACGCAACACTTTTGTTTTTGCTCCCATTTTTCTTGAGTTGAACTGAAATATTTAAAACTTTTACTATGTACACAAACCTATTTCTCTCCAATATTGTCCAAAAATGTGTCTAAATCTGTGTTCGTGAGCATTTCTTCTTTGCCAAGATAATCCAACACTGATGGCATGTCACACCTGTGAGGTGGGATTGATTATCCTGGCAAAGAAAGTTAAAAGTTAAAGTACCACTGATGGTCACAAACACACTAGGTGGGCTTAAATTATTCTCTGCATTTGACCCATGCCCTTGTTCAACCCCCTGGTAGGTGAGGGGAGCAGTGAGCAGCAGCGGTGGTCGCGCTTGGGAATCATTTTGGTGATTTGACCCTTATAAAATATTTCAAAAATCCTATATAAATACATTTATTGAATAATACTTCAACACAATATGAGTGTAAGTTCATAAACTGTGAAAAGAAATGAAAACAATGCAAAATTCATGGTAGACAGCTAGAGTTTTTGTGGACATGTTCCATAAATATTGTCGTTAAAGATTTCTTTTTTTGTGAAGAGGTGTTTAGGGCACGTCCAACCGGTAGGAGGCCACGGGGAAGACCCAGGACACGTTGGGAAGACTATGTCTCCCGGCTGGCCTGGGAACGCCTCGGGATCCCCCGGGAAGAGCTAGACGAAGTGGCTGGGGAGAGGGAAGTCTGGGTTTCCCTGCTTAGGCTGTTGCCCCCGCGACCCGACCTCGGATAAGCGGAAGAAGATGGATGGATGGACAATGTTTATCAGTTTGAACATCAAATATGTTGTCTTTGTAGCATATTCAACAAAATATGGGTTGAAAATGATTTGCAAATCATTGTATTCTGTTTATATTTACATCTAACACAATTTCCCAAATCATTTGGAAACGGGGTTTGTATATGTTTGGAATAGTTGTTGTGGTCTAAAAAAAAAAAAAAAAAAAAAGATTCCAAATACAGATCAGTAAAAAATCCCTTTTTAATAACCATTAATCACTGGAGAAAAAAACTCAGTGGTAACGAAAAAAATCAGCCCCAGGAAAACTGGGTCAAAAGTCCGTCCTCCACTTGAAGAAATACAAAAAACAGGAATTATAAAAGGGTTCAGGGCAAAGGTCAGAGTAAGTGAGCCCCAGAAGTGTTATTTTTGTAATGATTGTAAAATTGGACTTTCACACATTTGTGTCTAAATGTTATTTTTTTAACCTAAAGTATTTTACACCCACATGCTATCTTTTTTCATTTTCATTTAACATTAAAATTTGCATCGGACTGAATTTTTTTTTCCTTTTAAAAGTGGATTCTACAGCAGGCAAGGGACAAACTGGCACTGGCTGGGTGGAGATCCGGGGTTTAAGTCAGGTGGTTGATTAGAAACAGGTGGGCTTTGATGACTGGCAGCACACCTGCACCTGATGACCAGGTGTGGGACTTGCAGACACAAGAGAAAAAAAAAAAAAGGCAGGATAACCGCCCTCATGACAAATAGTACTGTCAAGCAATTACATTTTTAATTACATTAATCTAATATTCTTTATAAGATGAATTTTAAATAATCACAATTAAATAGAACATTGTAATCAGTATAAAGGCTTTTATTTATTTTTTTTGGAGCAAAAAGACACAAAAAAGAAGGGAATATATAAATGAATGAAGGGTTTATTTTGAGCCATGCAAACAAAACAAATGAATGACATAAAATACAAAAGAAATATATATATATACATTATTTGTACACCTACATTGAAAACATTACATGTGATTAATCTTTTGTAGATGTCAAGATTGGCGCAAAAGGGAGTGGGAAGAAGTAAACTTATTAGGTCCCACCCTTATACATATACAATATATATATGTATATACAATATATAATACAATAATATATATATTATAATTTATTCAGTGGTTGCTGCGTAGATGCTATATATCAGGGGTGTCAAACTCAAATACAGAGTGGGCCAACATTTTAAACAGAACAAAGCCGCGGGCCAATTTTGAACAAATTAACCTTTTAATAGGGACCCAAACATGTTTTGCATTAAATATTGAACAAGTAGGGCTTATATAACTTTAGTGACATGCAAAATCCAGTTTCAAATAATAATAATAACAATTTAAAAAAATATCAATGGCATATCAAATAAAATGTAAATAAAAATGTAATGCCTCTTTTTCTATTTGCAATCGCCTGAGGTAAATATCAATTTTTTTTCCACAGGCTAATAATACATTTGAAAATAAAATAACAATAATGAATGAAGCAAACTGTTACGTCTGTTCGGCATTGTGATGCCGGGTTCGATTCCCTCGAGGATGCGTCAAGTGAACACAGCAAAGGTAAGAATATAAACAATTTATTTAACGAAAATGATCTATGAAACAAAACACTGGTGCTAATAAAAAGGCAAACCAAAGACGCTAGCAAAAAAGCTAGGACATACAACAATGAGAACTAAACTGGCACATAGACACATTAAAGAGAAAAACAAAACATACAGCATGAGAGCTGGAATAAACAAATGGCCGAGCGTGAAAAGCTAGCGAGAATATACGTACGATGTAGAGTGCAGGCGTAACTTGTTGCGTGAAAGCAAATTATGAACCCAGCTGAACAAACAAAAGAGGACGGCTTATAAAGTGACGGTGATTGTCTGTAGCAGGTGTGCGGGGGCCGTGAGCAGCAGGTGAACTGATGAGTAACCATGGTAATGACTAAACAGGAAGTATGAGGGTAGAACGACAGAGTGAATAAAAATGCAACAAACTATAATATGGGAAGATCGGAGTACGGATCTTAACACAAACATTCAAGCCTTGAAGTAGCAAGAGAAAATGCATGAATAAAATCGTTAATTATTGGTCAGTTTGCTGGAAGTTTCCCGGTAGAGTTAGTGCTGCAAGGGATTCTGGGTATTTGTTCTGTTGTGTTACGGTGCCGAAATGTGTTTGTCATTCTTGTTTGGTGTAGGTTCACAGTGTGGTGTATATTTGTAACACTGCTAAAGTTGTTTATACAGCCACCCTTAGTGTGACCGGTATGGCGTTTGACCAAGTATGCCTTGCATTCACTGTGTGTGTGTGTGTGTAAAAGCCACAAATATTATGTGACACGCTGTTAGTATGGAGGAAAAGCGGACGTGACGACAGGTTGTAGAGAACGCTAAAGGCAGTGCCTTAAATGCACGCCCCCAATATAGTTGTCCAGGTGGAAATCGGTAGAAATTCGGGAGAATGGTTGCCCCGGGAGATTTTCGGGAGGGGCACTGAACTTCGGCAGTCTACCAGGAAAATTAGGAGGGTTGGCAAGTATGAGTATTAGCGGTGAATGCGGTGTTACAGCGGCACTGACGCTGTATAACACCGGCGGGCCAGCTCTAATGCTAAATTGATATCGCCTCAAGGGCCAAATTAAATTACACGGCGGGCCAGATTTGGCCCGCGGGCCAGAGTTTGACACCCATGCAATATATTATCTTTATATAATATATTTAAATTCACACACACTTACATATATACATATGCACACACACATATATCCACAACACACACATATATACACACACATATATGTTTTTAAATATTAAAATCACATCGAACAAAACACAACACTTTTGTTTTTGCTCCCATTTTTCTTGAGTTGAACTGAAAGATTTAAAACTTTTACTATGTACACAAACCTATTTCTCTCCAATATTGTCCAAAAATGTGTCTAAATCTGTGTTAGTGAGCATTTCTTCTTTGCCAAGATAATCCAACACTGATGACATGCCAAACCTGTGAGGTGGGATTGATTATCCTGGCAAAGAAAGTTAAAAGTTAAAGTACCACTGATGGTCACAAACAAAATTAGGTGTGGTTAAATTTTTCTCTGCATTTGACCCATGCCCTTGTTCAACCCCCTGGGAGGTGAGGGGAGCAGTGAGCAGCAGCGGTGGTCGCGCTTGGGAATCATTTTGGTGATTTGACCCTTATAA